>NC_079415.1:3801666-3862389 GCF_026213295.1 Gadus chalcogrammus | reverse complement strand
CTTGGAGGTAGTCTCTGATAAACCCCACCCTCTGGGGGCGAGCGTTGTCATCTTGGAGGATAGAGTTCGGTCCCAGACTGTGGAGACATGGGATTGCCACTGGTTGTAGAATCTCATCTCTATATCTCTCTGCATTGAGATTGCCTCCAATGATGACAAGCCTCGTTTTTCCAGTAAGGGAGATGCCACCCCACACCATCACACTGCCTCCACCAAAAGAGTTATTCTATCGGTGCAGCAATAAGCATAGCGTTCTCCACGTCTTCCCCACACTTCGACCCTACGATCCAACAGCCATAGGCAGAATCTGGACTCATCACTGAACATAACGTTCCTCCATATGTTCAGGTTCCAGTGCCCGTGTTGCCGACACCAGCGCAAACGGGCCTGACGGTGAAGGGCAGTCATGGCAGGACTCCTGGGAGCCCTATGAGACCGGAGATTGGCTGGGTGTAGTCTGTTCAGGATTGTCTGGGCAGAGAGCCGTCCACCATTTCGTCCTGCAAACCTGGAATGCAAATCTGTAGACGACTGCCTACGGCACCTAAGTGCTGACAGGGTGATGAAATGGTGATCTAATGGTGTCGTCTTCTTGGGACGCCCACGTCGCGGCCTGTCTTTGACATCCCCCGTTATATAGAACTTGGCCTTCAGTTTGGAGACGGTACTAGGGCTCACTCGAAATAATGCCGCAACTTGTTTTTGCGGAACACCAGCTTGAAGTTGCCCAATCAGGTGCCAATTAGGCACCTGATTGGCAGCACCTGGGGGTACCAGAAGCTCAAAACAATTCTCAATAGCATTAGCATTAGCAAAATGTCCTGTTTGGCAATGGCAGAAAAGTTTGACAAATTTTTCATGGGCGCAACCGACATACTCAGCGCTGCTGCTCATCCCACAAATGCATGTTCCTTACAAATGGGGCAGCATTTGAAAGGGAACTAAACAGACTTTCCAACGGTATAAGATTTATTGCCAAAAAGCATTGCTATCACAGAGAAATAATCTACCAAACACAACTTTCCTTACTTTTTGTGCTAAGTTTATATCAACCTGTATTTTTAATTTTGTACTTGTATATTGAACCTCTGTATATTGGACCATCCATTCCACTTTTTCTATCCTAGGCTAGGTATTGTGGCCTCATGGTTTTGTATAGGTGGGATATGTATGCATACATGTGTTGTGTTGTGTTGTGTGTGTATGTATGGTGGCTGCTGGAACATCTACATTTCTCTGCTGAGATGAATAACGTATATCTTATCTTATATCTCATCTTAAAAAGGTCACTGCCTGTGTTGTGTTAATATTCAACCAAAGTGTGCGCTCTCGATGTGTGTGCGTGCGCGTGTGCGTGTGCGCGCGTGTGTGTGTGCGTACGCGCGTGTGTGTGTGTGTGTGTGTGCGTGTGTGCGTGTGTGTGTGTGTGTGTGTGTGCGTGTGTGTGCGTGTGAACTGTACTGATGTTGACAGCCTCTCGCTGGTGTGTGTGCTCCGTCCCCTCATTGGTTCTCATCAAGGTTCTATTTTTAGTGCGTGCCGAGTTTAGGGATTACTGACGTCATTCTGAACAACACAAAACAAACCGTTTCTCCTCCTCTCCTTGAAACACACCGATCCACGCCTGGACCCAGGGACCGCCTCTCACGGCTGGACTGGGTGTGCGCGTCTGCGTGTGTACAAGTCAGCACGTACCTGTGTATGTGTGTCAGCATGTCTGTGTGTTTTCATTTGCGAGTGTGTGTCAGTGTGTACGCGTGTGTTTGAGTTTACGTCAGCGTATACTGTACGTGTGCATGTGTATGTTTGTATGCGTGTCTGCGTGTACGTATGTGTGTGTGTGTGTGTGTGTCAGCACGTACGTGTCAGGACAGGATGTACGTGTGTTTGTGCATGTGTACGTGTCTGTGTAAGTACCCATGTGTGTGTGTCAGTGTGTACCTGGGTGCATGCATGAGTACGCAGGACGTGTCTGTCTGTCTGTCTGTCTGTCTGTCTGTCTGTGGCGCAGGTGAGACTCACGCAGGTGGGAGGGCAGCCGGGCGGGGTCCTCCTCCATGCGGCCGGTGGGCCGGGCGGCGGACTGAAAGAGAACGAGCACACACACACACGCACACACGCACACACACACACACACACGTCACCGAGGGGGCTTTCGCTTTGGTAACACTTTCTTTTAAACCACTCAGATTAATCTACTTTCTGACATTATCTAATTTAAATTGCTGTTCAAAACCTGTCGTCCACACACGTCTACAGGAACGACCGGGTTCCCACATCTCACTTTCACTTTAGAAGAGGAAGTGCAATGTTGTATTTGACTAAACAAATTTCTTCCAATGCCTGGCCAAACTCGGGGCACTTTAAATTTGAAAGTGGCATCAACGTTTATAAGATGACGCAGAAGAAGGGACGATTAGGAATAAATGTTGCATGGGTGAAGTGACCCACCATGCAACAATACAAACAAAAAACTCAATCTCCCAGCCTATGAAGTCTCTCCATCACATAGGCGTGGAAGGACTAACTAGTTACCAAACCAGTTTACCATTGAGTCGTCACTCGAAAGTCCGAGGGCTAACCACACCCTCTTATAAAACAACCTTCCTGGAATTTATCACTCCGTCAACACTATACCACGTATTATACCACACGCCAGATTTTAAGAGAATGGATCAGACAGACAAAACTGGCTTACCATGTATAACCCAGTCAACACTACAACAGACTTCAAAAGGCTCTGCTTACCTGTGCCGGCTCGCCAAGTTGAGTTGTCCGGATCGCGGCCTTCCGGGCTTGCTCCCCAATTGATGAAAAACTATTTTGATCCTTTGTGGTGTGGCGGTCTCGTGCCTCCTCTATGACTCGGAGAGTGGTAAATGTTCAACACGTGGTTTATTCTAACAGAGACACACGGTAAACGAGCTTGAGTTCTGGAGGTGGTTCATGAAGCATCTCCCAAACACAGATAAACCAACAGTTTATATTGCAAGTGGGAGGAATTGTAAATAAGCCACGCCTACACGTTCTAGCTTACCCAGGTAAACCTTTGGTCTGTCTTGGCTTTAGCGGAATGGCAAAGTGGCCATGTTTGTAGTCTTTAACTTATCTACAAAATCATCAAACCTTTTATGGTGTTGTCCATTACGTGGAGAACCATTCATAACTGTTGACAC
Source organism: Gadus chalcogrammus (assembly GCF_026213295.1). Classification (NCBI taxonomy): domain Eukaryota; kingdom Metazoa; phylum Chordata; class Actinopteri; order Gadiformes; family Gadidae; genus Gadus; species Gadus chalcogrammus. The sequence goes on along the minus strand of NC_079415.1, from coordinate 3,859,213 downwards.
ATGTCATCAGAAATAGCATAGACTAAAATAATTTACATCACCAACCCTTTCCTAGCCCTTAATTTTATTTTTTAACGCTTTAGAGCGTGCATGTTCCTTATTTAGTCATCCCGGAAGAAACTTAGGTTTCGTTTTCCAATCATAAGAAAAGGAAACTCATGCCGACTGCTGCCGTGAATAACCGCGACCCTTAACAAGTCTAAACGAAAGACAAGTCTATCGTTTAGACTTGTCTTGCTTCGTTTCTGTGTGTGCAAAAAAAAAACTATTTTTTTCTTTTTTTAAGGTTGGTTGGGGGACGACCTACCAATGCCTCTATGCTAAAACCACCACTGCTCTCACTCCAAGTTGTACACGGCTGTGAACTCGGTGGGTTCATGGACCTTGTAAAGAAAGGGTGGGTCGCGTTTATTCACGGCAGTAGTCGGCTTGAGTTTCCTTTTCTTACAATTGGAAAACGAAACCCAAGTTTCTTCCGGGATGACCAAATAAGGAACATGCACACTCTAAACAAGGGTAATAAACAGCATTGAAAAACCTCTTATTAACATCATTGTATAATAGGTTTTAGATCATATCTTTAAGTTATTGATTATTTTTTTCCATAACTATTATTTATTTATTTGTTATCAATTGTAGTAATACAATAACGACATAAAGTACAACTAATATAGGGCTGTACAAACTACGGATCGACCGATACCGATTTTTTAGGGCCGATACGATACCGATATTTTTTCATCAGCCTTAGCCGATACGCCGATACGCAGATACCGATTTTCTTGAGCCGTTTTTTTTTTTTTTTTTTTTTTTTTAAAGGAATATTTATTGAACTTCAATATAAAAAACAATATTTAACAAATAGTAAAAACAGGTGAAGTAGAACAAGTAAGAACAAGTAGATGAAGAATATTTAACAAATATTAAAAACAGCTGAGGTAGAAGAAGAAAAAAAAAAAATAATAATCTGTGAAAATCAGCCGCGTATCAGCCGATACGATACACGTAAAAAACGCGAATATCGGCCGATAATATCGGCCGACCGATATATCGGTCGATCCCTAGTACAAACCCCTTTGCACAATCTTTGAACACAACCCATAGGTAAGTTGTAGGTCTACTGGCTTATGAATATCATACATCCCATTCTTTCTTTTTGTGTTACTATTTAAACTTTCTTGACGGGTAACAACTCTGCGCTAGACCCGTCTCTGTCTCTCCCATGGGCGGTACAGCGCTCTGTTGCCCTCTGGTGGCAGAGACGCACCACGCCCCTCAGAGGACGAGTCGGGAAAAGTGGGCCACCGTGAGGGCCGCCATGGTCAGCGATACTCTTTCCTGCTCGCTTCCTCCGCTCCGTGGCTGCACAGATATCGATGGGGCAATTTATCCAAGCGGGTGTCTCTGGATGGGGGCGGACACGCCATACTGATCACCTGTCATCAGTGAGGTGCGGATCAGAGTTCATGTCTGGAGTCTGTCCAGACGTCGCCGACTAGCAGTTGCCATAGAAACGTCCATCAATTGAAGAGCGTCTTTGGTGACTGTGGACGTAGGGAGGAGGGGGGGGGTGGATGTTGAGCGGCCACTTCCCTTCATGTGCTGGGAGATTGAGTTACAGTGGGAATCTGACACCCTGATACACACTCCCACACACACGGGGGTAATGCCCGGACTAGAATAGCCCCTTTTCACAGAGGACAAACACAAGTCACTCAGCAGTACTATAGGGGTCTGCTGCTCTCGTATCAGGGCACTGGTAGTAGACTTGTGATTGCTTGTTGAGGGAAGTTTAGTTTAGTCTACCTGTCACCTGCCATAAATAGGGCTAGGAGACCAGCCTTAATGGATGGCCTTGAAGTAAATTGTTACACAAAATATCATTTTGTGTAACATTTTTTGTAACATTTTTTTTTGTGTAACCCACAAAATATAAATCACAAACAAGAATTTAACAACATCAAAATCACAATGAATTCTTATAAATTCCTCTTCGCAACACAGCAGAGCTTGGTCTGAATGGCAGGTCAACAGAAAGCACTGAAAGATGTTTGGGTCGGCCTACCGTAGCCCAGGGCTGTGTACTAGACTCTGTCTATTAACGAGAGACCTGAGATGTTCGGGTCGGCCTACCGTAGCCCAGGTCTGTGTACTAGACTCTGTCTATTAACGAGAGACCTGAGAGATGCTCGGGTCGGCCTACCCTAGCCCAGGACTGTGTGGTCTATCAACGAGCAGTTTGGTTCCCCCAACTTCTAATGAATATTTCATGACAACGTTCATATTTGCAAGCATGACATCATACACATCATGTCATGCTGGTAAAGCATGTGCCTCTGGAAAATAGAAACACATAAGGCAGATATATCTGCCAAAAGTACCGCAACGAAAGGCCCAAATAGCTTTTCGGAGCCTGATGCACCACAGGGACACAGCTGAGGGATCCCCTCTTCGGTGCGTCGAACGTAACGCGATGGGTGCACCGGAGACCGTGGGCGCAATCACGCCTCGTTCACACTACATGCGTTTGTCGACGGATGGGGCTTTTTGACGTATCCATGTGTTTTCCCGGGTTGTATTACAAACGCGATTTCATTAGACAGTGTTTTTATGTATATATGCAAAACGCGATCTGATTGGGACACATGTGGTGTGAATGCGTCCTTAGGGAAATAAAAATTTCTTGTTGGTTAGTCAACTTCTTTATGTGGATTTGGCTCAATGGATGAATGGTGAACTGAATTTCACCTAGGGATGATGTGTGAAAAATACAATCGTCAAACGAAATCACATTCAATGAAGCTTTTGATATACAATATACAGTGTAGAAACAGAATGTCGAATTGAATCCGTTTAATATTTGAAGTTATTCAACATGGTGCTTTGTAATGATATGCATATTTTTTTTCTGGCATGAATTTGTTATTTGTTTTTATCTAAAACAAAGACATAATTCCATTTAATTACATCGTAAACTACTACAAATAATTTCCCTGGATTTATGTAGCAAGGCAAGCTTATTGATAGTTCACTGTTCAAAGCAGAAAAACACTGGCTGTGCATGGACTACAAACACTGTGTGTGTGTGTGTGTGTGCGCGTGCACAAGTGTGTGTGTGTGTGTGTGTGCGTGTACACGTGTGCACAAACGGAAGGCTGCCGGGGGTGATAAGAGGGGAGGGAAGGAAATGAGATGGAGGAAATGAGGATTACTGTTGTATAAAAAAAGAAGTTTGTGTGTGTGTTTGTGTGTGTGTGTGTGTGTGTGTGTGTGTGTGTGTGTGTGTTCGTGTGTGTGTGCGTGTCAGACCGATGTGTGAGAGAGGACGCCTTGAGGGGAATATTCTGTCTTCCATCTGTCATAAAGGAAATGAATAGCGATCTGCTGGTCATGATAGTAGGAGTTCAATGCCCGTATGATAAGCTTTAATCCCCTGCCAAGTAATGCAATCATTTGTTTTAAAAATGCTTATTAGCCTGGAGAATGGTGGATCAATGTGATGTTGTTTCTTTTTATAAACCAGTGTATTATTTCCTTTATCTAAGTAGAGTCAACCATGCATGGCTATCGCCTTGCATGGTTGACTGCCGTCGCTGTTTCAATGTGTGTGTAGGTGCCCACTTGGAAATACCACACAGGATGCAGAGAGCTTCGACTGGGGTTCCACTTTAATTCTCTCCTCCTTTCACCACTGCCATTTTAACACCTTCTGACACCGTGAAAACTATGAAAATGGACAGAAATACAAATGCCATAGTACCAGATTTCAGTAAATAATACATAGAAATCATGTTCACATTATTTTTATTTTTTTTAAACCGAATAAAACTTATTCAAATAAAATAATGACAGTTTCTCTCAGTTTCAAAAAAATGAACCACTCTTTTTACAATGAATACACCATAAGTCTCCTACTACCTCTTTCTGCTTCCAAGCGCGCTAAGTTTGAGGTCAGCCTGCGGTACCAGCCCTTACACTAGAAATACAATGACACAAAAAACACGGAGTGAACCACAATAAATAACCTTTTACAATTTTTAACAAAGGATACGACATGTAAATAGTTTGTTTGCATGTTTTACCAACTCTGTAGCTTCGTGAGCATGTGGTTTTTGCCGAGAGGGAGCAGGAAGTCTAGCGTCTTTGATAACAGGAAGTAACTAAATAAGGGGGGTGCTCGTCAAATAAAAGTACAAATAGGTAAACTGGCATAATTTATAGACGAAATTAACTGCAATTTACACTCCCACCAACTCCTGCTATAATGAATGAGCAAATACACAAGAAGCAAATTAATTGTACAGGATTTCTTGACTCATTTCTTAATTAATGAATTACTTTACATTGAACTTTCAGAGGTATACAAATAATTTGTATCACATAATGTCACTAAAGCAGTGTGCACATAACTGTTGTGGTTTGTTCTACATCATTTTTCAAGGAGAAGCACTAATTGTTGGATTGGTCTCTCAATAACTGAGGGTTTGGAAGGGGGATCTTGTTTTCTTTGAGACTTTTGCTCTCCTACATGCACTTTGACACAACGGACTAAGCCATGGCTGTCTTAAACAGTCTCCACCACTCGTCCTAGTTGCCAATGATTTCTCGGGAGGTTGTCGTCTTTGATAATGACAATATCATTGGCTCTGAGGTTGCGCTGAGGCGAGTGCTATTTCTGTCTTGTGGATATGTTGAGCAAATACTCCTTCCAGCGACCCCCGATTTGTTCAATGAGATATTGCACTCTTCTCCATCTCTTTGTAGCGTACAAATCCTCCTTCACGAATACTCTAGGGGGAGGAAGAGCAACTTTAGATTTCATCATGATGAGATGATTCGGTGTTAAGGTGCGGCCACACCAAACGCGTTACCCGCGTACCTCGCGTATAAAATCGTAAATTTTTCCATAGGGAACCATTGGTTTACGCGCGTATGAGACGCGTACACGCGTTACATGCGCTAAAGCAACATTTTACCCGCGTTAGCTGCGTATGAGGCGCGTATATTTACGCGCGTATATATACCCGCGTATATATACGCGCGTACATATACGCGCGTACGCGAGGAGTTCAAAAAATTGAACTTTTTACGCTCATACGCATGACGATTAGCCGCGTTGCCCAATCAGCGTTGAGCTTGACCCGACGTCACTGGCAGAGAGTAGTGAGCTTGGACAGAAGCATACGGCCGACATCTTCTTTTATTCTGTGTGGAAATAGTAACATAGTTACGCCATTAAATGCTTTTATGGAAACATTTCTAGCGAGAAATGTGCATTTTACTTTCATAATGTTCGCTCGGTGAATGTGAAGGATGTTTGGGTTGATAGTTATGACGAAGAGGGAACGCTCCGTTCACTTGCATGGACAGAGTCTCTGGTTACTAAGCAACCTCAACGTCTTGGCGGACTATATATCTGCTGATCAACACTACGAATGCTGGAAACACACCAGACACACCATGTGAAGTTATTTAACCCGATTATTGTTATTTATATCCGAGATTATTTAATCTATCCCGATCTAAACTCTATCACCCAAACACGGCGGCGTTTGGGTTTCCTACCTCGGACTCCAGCGCAGCCACGGCCGACAACTTTCTTTATTCTGGGTGGAAATAGTAACATAGTTACGCCATTAAATGCGTTTATGGAAAAAATTTTAGCGAGAAATGTGCATTTTACTTTCGTAATGTTCGCTCTGTGAATGTGAAGGATGTTTGGTTTGATAGTTATGACGAAGAGGGAACGCTCCGTTCACTTGCATGGACATGGACTCATCTAGGCGCGTAGGAGCATAGGCGCGTTAGGAGCGTATGCCCATTTTTGACACAAAATGATCAAGCAACATTTTAACTGCGTTACGCGCGTAAAAATTACGCGAGATACGCGTCTGGTGTGTTCGTACCATTAAAGGTTCCAGCGCATGAGGATCATTGATTCCATCTACTGTTAATGGGCGACTGTTAACGATTGCCATGGCCTCATACAACAGTGTTCTGAGAGAGGCGTCATCAAGTCGACATGGGCACTGGGCGAAGGTTGCATTCAGCACATTTCGAACAGTTCTAATTTGCCGTTCCCAGACACCGCCTGCATGGCTGGCAGAGGGGGCGATGAAGAGAAATTCACATTGCTTCTCAGACAGGAACATTTCCAGTAGCTTGGTGTCGCAGTGTTTAAGTGCTTCCTTAAACTCATTTCTGGCGCCAACAAAGTTAGAACCTTGGTCGCAGTGTAGTTGTCGGACAGCTCCTCTGAGGCTGATAAAGCATCTCAATGCGTTGATGAATGAGTCTGTCGACAAATCTTCGAGCATCTCGGTATGGACAGCTCTTGAGTACAGACATGTGAAAATCAGGCCATATCTTTCATATTCTTTGCGGGCTTTCTTTACATTGAACGGGCCAAAACAGTCCATGCCGCTATTTGTAAAAGGTGCTGAGGCTTCAAGACGTTCTTTAGGGAGTTCAGCCATCCGCTGGTACTCTGTCGGCCGTCGAAGTTTCCTGCAAAGCACACAGATAAGTATCAGTTTAGCAACCAGCTTGCTGCCACCAATGACCCAGAATCCATTTGTCCTAAGTTCCATTTGTGTCTGGCTTTGACCCTGATGGCATGTCTTAGCGTGGCAGTGGGACACAATCAGCTTAGTGATATGACTGTTGTTTGGTAAAATGACTGGGTACTTAATTTAGTGGCAGAGATTACTTTTTTAATCTCCCACCAACACGGAGAAGTCCTTGAGACCAAATGGGATCAAGACTGAAGAGAGAGATTGAGTTTGGGAGGTATTTTTCACCTTGAAGCGTCTTTATCTCATGGGGGAAGGCTTGCTGCTGTACGATTTTAATCACTGCCTCAGCAGCCTTCTCACGCTCCTCCACAGTCACATGTTTACTATGTTGTTTTTGTTTAGGACTCAGTCTCTTGATTCTTGCAACCACCTTTACAAGTGTTGTCCATGAGGAAAACTGACTCACACTGGTGGATATCGTTTCAATTATTGGCTTCTTGCAACCATCTTTACAAGTGTTGTCCATGAGGAAAACTGACTCACACTGGTGGATATCGTTTCAATTATTGGCTTCGGTTGCAAGCACCTGAATTGTCTTGACTTCAGGATCACCGACGATGTCTGAAGCATGAAGACCTCGGGATGCGTGACCTGCCGGGTTTCTGAGGCATCCACATAATAACACTGACTTGGATTATTATTATCTCTAATCAGCTGAACACGGTTTGCAAAAAATATGTGGAACCTACGGGCATCATTGTTGATGTACCTAAGCACAACTTGCGAATCAATCCAGAAAAATCCTTGATCAATGTTCATGTCAAGCTCACCGTTTAACATGACGCTTACTTTTGCAGAAACCACCGCTGCTGCGCGTTCATTTCTTGGGATTCTTGTGACCTTTCAGTGTGCGACCCTTGCCTTTGCCATCACAAGACTGCAATGGACTTCATTCTTGTCATTTTTGTACCTGAGGTACAAAAGAACATGCACCATATCCTACACAGCTGGCATCTGAAAAATTGTGTAACTCTACACTGACAATGTTATGAAAGTCATGAGGGCGGTAACATCTTGGAATTGAGACCTCTTTCAACTTGAGAAGACCATTTATCCATTCCTCCCACCGTGGCTTTATATAATCTGTGACAAAGCTCTTATCACAGCTCAGCCTAAGTGATATGTTTTCCACTTAGCCTGAATAGAGCGATGAATCCGAGTGGATCGTAGAGAGAGGCGATGACAGACAAACAACCACGACGAGTTGAAGGCTGATCTTTCAAGCTGATGTTAAAGCTGAAAGTGTCATCCTTTATCGACCATTGAATGCCGAGAGCACGTTCTGATGGGGTTGGATCAAAACCTAGAGGCTCAATGTTTGCTGCTCTTTCAGAGGTATCTAAGCAAGAGAGCGCTGCTTCTTCATTTGAGTTGAATTTGTGAAGGCGTAGGCCTCCTCTTTTGCAGAACTCTTGCGACTCAGTTATCAGTTTTTTGGCTTCCTCGACTGATGAAACGCTGACTAAACCGTCAACATAAAAGTTTTTCTCCACGAATGTTGAAGCCATGGGATAGTCAGTTTTGTGTTGTCGTGCTAGATGCTTTGAACAAAAATTGGCGCATCCTGGAGACGAAGCGGCTCCGAAGAGATGAACCGCCATCCTGTACTCCTGAGGTTCCTTCTCCAGATCTCCACCTTTCCACCAGAGGAATTTCGGATGATTTCTGGATTCTGGAGTAACAGAGGATTGATAAAACATTCTTTCAATGTCACAGATTATGGCTACAGCTTCCTTCCTGAATCTGCAAAGTACTCCTACCAGAGGATTGATTAGATCAGGACCAGTTAGCAGAGTGTTGTTTAGAGAAACACCATGGAATTTGGCCGAACAGTCAAAAATGACTCAACTGATCTGGTTTTCTGAGGTGATAGATGCTGTGATGCAGCAGGTACCACTCTGTCTGTCCCTCGGATGTCCAAGGGGCAGGTTCTGCATCACCTTTGTTAATGGTTTCTTCCATGAATGTTTTGTGTTGATCACAGTATTGTTTGTTGGCCTTTAATTTTGCTTGAGACACTGCAGGCGAACCATGGCTAACCTTTTGTAGTCTGGCAGGTTGGGCGGACTGTTGCCTTTGAAGGGGAGAGGCATTTCATAATGCCCGTCCTCCTTCTGTGTGATGTGGTTACTGAGGAACTGTATGAAATGAACATCTTCTTGGGACACATATTTATCCTCATAAGATCTCTCAATAAAGTCTGATTCCAGGGCCTTTAGAACATCTGTCGCTGATGGAACTGGCAGTTATTTTACTGTGAGTCGATGCACAAAGCTCTGACCTCCTTGACTGTCTAAGTGGGGGTTTGATCAGCCTATTATGCTCCATCCTAGTTCTGATCTCTGTGCAAATGGTTGGTTTTTATCACCTAAGATGACTTCATGAGGAGCTAGTGCTGCTGGACAGTCGTATCCGATTAGGAGCCCTACATAACAGTCTTGAAGGGGTGGTCAATTATCTGCCACGCTTCTGAGATGAGGCCGCAGTAATGCGATTTCCTTCGTTGGAACATAAGACTTATCCACCGGGATAAAGTCACGGCTGTAGGCCTTCTGTAGTTGAATACGGCTCTCAGAGTGGAGTCCTCAAACTTGTAGACCATGAACACTCGATATGATTGTGTCAATTGCTGTCATAGTACTAGGTTTCAGGTTTATTGGTTGGACATCCACATTCAATTTATCAAGTACATCTTCTAAGACAAATGTTGAATCACTTTGTGTGTCTAGTATTCCGTATGTGAGTATGTGTTGTGAAGCCCGTGAAATCAGATCCAACATTCAGTAAGTTTGTAAAAGATAATCTTTAAACACACACACACATCAGTTTACAGATTGTTATGGCTACATTCATTAGTATGTTAATGCTATATCTTCCAGACTATGTACATGACCTCATGAGGCTGCTCATGGAGGTTTTTGAGGACCCAACATCATTTGAAGAGGAAATTAAGACTATCCCCATCCCTCCAGACCTTTCAGCGGAATAAACACACACAGACCCGTCACGTCTCCCGCTTCAATCAAGAGGTGGTCTGAAGCCTACGAAGTCACCAGATGGGAACTGCTGCCGTATCCGCTGCACCACACAGCGGTGTTTCACATAGGGGTTGTAATACTCATAAAAGTATGAGAAAAAAATCCTTAATAATAAATATATAATGAACATATAATAATAAATAATGAACAGTAAAAAAGGGCATAGTAGGGCCCCTTTAAGATAGCAGGGGTAAAGTATGTGGATAGACCAATCGCCTCTATCAAATTATGCTCCCAATGCATAATCACATTATTTTAAACCACAACTCACCCTATGTACACTGTGAGAATATGGGGAGCATATTTTGATGCTTGTTTATAACGTATATTATAACATCTATTATAGTAGCCTATAGGCTACTATAATAGATAATACAATACAACACAATACAATACAATGTTGCTACACAGTTAAGTACTATAATACAATACAACAGAATGTACAATGGTGGCCAGAAGGGGGAGGAGTCGAGGTGGACTCTGAACAGGTGAGTCTTGAGCCTTTTTCGGAAGATAGTGAGCGACTCTGTGGTCCTGAGAACGGCAGGGAGCTCGTTCCACAACTGAGGACTCAAAACCGAGAAAAGTTGTGACTTTGCTGATCGACCCGTCAAGAAAGGTAACACAAAAGGAAATAATGGGATGTATGATATCATTAAACTAGTAGACCTAGAACTTAACTATGAGTTGTGTCTGCAAAGGGGTTTGTACAGCCCAATATAGTTGTACTTTATGTCTTTATTGTATTACTACAATTGATAACGAAGAAAACAAATTATAGATATGAAAAAATGAATCCATAAATATGATCTAATACAGCCTATTATACAATCATGGTAATGAACCCGAAGTAGTGCTGTTTATTACTATCATTTTCACCATGCGTGTTTGGTCATCCCGAAAGGAACTAATGTTTCGTTTTCCATTCGTTAAAAAAGGAAACACATCCCGACTGCTGGCGTGAATCGCGACCCACCGAGTTCAAAGCCGTAGAGTGAGGGGCCCGTGAATACAGGGCATTGAAATGCCAGAATCTGCCATAGTCAAATATCTCTGCGGGAAACTCGGATCCACAAACCGGGAAGAATTTGTGGCCAACTTAGATTTCGGTGACGTCTCGACGGTGAACGTGATCATCAGCAACCGAGACCGGTTCGCCAACGCTCATTATAATGGAGAGAAGCGTCTGATCGCCAAGACGGCTCTCCGACTGTGCAGAAGGCTGGTGTGCGCTGGACCTGGATGCAGCAGTTTACATCTCTGTAAAACCTACCTGTACGGCGAGTGCCAGTTTGTTCCTGGAAGGTGAGGGCCGATTTACAATTATGCATGGTGCACAGATGGGGCTCTGAAGGCCTTTCGGAGGGAGGCCCCTTCCCTGGCTGGGCATGTATTGTCCGGTTATCGAATGTCTGATCGTCTTGTTTTGATGTTGTGTTTATGTTGCGTACGTGGTCTCACTGTTGATTACATCTTGGACTTTGCGCGACAACACTCCAGTTGAGTGACCTGCACTTCATATTCCTATCTATATATTTATATGTAGGCTACCATGTGACTAGGGTTGGGTATCGTTTGGGTTTTATCCGATGCTGGTGCCTACTCTGTAACCAAGGGCGTAACCATGGTTTAGACATTGGGGGGGTCCAATTTTTTATTATTATTTGTTAAGTGCATTGCCTACAATTCTATATTTATATATGAAAATGTGGACATTTAGAACATAGTTTCGAGGACTACATTGACCATTTGAATTCACATCTAAAGGAATAGTGTAATAATGTAATGTCTGCCCCGCCCCCCCCCCCCCCCACACACACACACACACATACACACACACTTTGTTTTGGTTAGCTGCTTACTGACCTTAAACACACCTACCAATTACAATTATGCTCTTCCAGTAGTACTGTAGCAAAAAGGATAGCTTCCAATGGAAGAATACCACATACCCATGATCATATGTCATTATGTTATCAGAAGAACAGTAGCTGACCTTCGTGATCATTTTGGTCTATATATTCTGCTTGTATTAGAAGTAGGCTACTTTTATGTATTGCTGACATGTAGGCCCAGGTTATAAACAATGTTGTAAGGCTGTCTAGTCTCATATTCAAAATTCTCACCTTATCACCTGCATGTCCAGAGCATGTCCCTGTCTGGCCACTGCTTTCAGCATGCCTGTCAAGTTACTTACTGTCTGAAAAAAACTGCGTATGCTTGGCTGTTGGTCCAGTTTCTTCTGCTTTTTAGGTAACCTCAAATCCTCCATTACTCAACTTTACTTTCTTGGCCCTCACTGAAGAAAGAGTGTGGGGTAACATGACAACGCAGAAAGTCGCGAGGTGGTTTCAAACTAAATCGCACAAGTGTACAATTAGGAGGGGGGATTCACACACTCAACAAACGGAAATAAATTGAAAATAAATAAGACATAACCAGTGATGTTGATAGGTTTTCAATGTAGTGAGTCCCCGGGACCCACAGGTGGTGAGTTGGGTGGGTCCCTGAGAAATTCAATGGGTCCCGACTCCCCAGTTTAAAAAATGTGTTTCTTTTTTATTATTATTCTATTTCTTAAATTAAATTAATAGTGTTAAACTCCTTGATGGTGGTGTGATATGGTTAGAGCTGGAGTACTCAACCGTTCATGTTTAACACTAGAAACGCCGGGCCATTTTTACTTACTCCTAGCGCCGCAAGAGGCCTAAGTCATTTTAATGAGAGGCTGTGCATTTGCACATAATGATCACTAGGTGGCGCCAATGAGCTATTACCGCGCGAGCGCCACATTTGTGTGTGTGTGTGTGTGTTTGTGTCACAAGCCTAGTCCTCACGATTTTGTCATAAATGTACATATATTCAATCAGAAGGATTGCAAAAAAATCCTGTTTGATTTGCTCATTCGACACGAATGAGCACAGCATCGAGCAGTGGAAACGTTTCCATCGAGCAGTGGAAACGTGGGTTTATTATTATTACTTATGGATAGTGAGTTTAGTGCGTCCTTTCAGATTTTAATGCGTCAGGGACGCAGGACGCGTACCTTGCAACATCACTGCATAACAAGAGACCGATCCATTGACAGGGTTCATAAAAAGCGAACATATATTTTACATTTTATCCTGCTGTATATTGGGGGGGACAGGTTAGTATTTTCTCAACATTGGGGGGGACACGACCCCCCCAAAGAATGCGTGGTTACGCCCTTGTCTGTAACCTACTTTTCAAACGGTTCCAGTGCTAAAACGGTTCTCTAACCGGTAGAAAAACGAAACCGCACACACTTGCATACATGCACGAGTTGTTATAAGTTTCACATTAAGCAGAAAGTCAGTTGACAATGAGTTGAATGGCAACGGTGTTTGCTAGTCTACTTGATATGCAAGATTTACGGTTGGCAATAAATTACTCGACTTACCCGAAGAGGAAAGGCTGCAGTGAGTGGTGCTGTGACTGATGAATATCTTTAAAAATAAATAGAAATAATTACAAAAGTAGGCAGGCATGCAGCTGTAAACCCGGATAAGTATCTACTTAAAAAAAGTAAGGTAACTCGTTGCCTTAACATTTTTAAGTAGGCCTAATGAAATTAGTTCAATAAGTGAAGTGGACTACGTTCAATGTACTTGAGCCCATAATGGAATGGAATAGAACATTTAAGTTTAATGTATTATCAACCGAGTTACAGTAACTGAAGATAGGCCTACTTAGTTTAAACAATCATTCCCCACCCATTTATTGAACTCACCTTGTTAAGTAAGCATTACTCCATTACCAATTCAACTAAATTGTATATTCTAATTTAACTTAACATTTTTAGTTCCTGAAACAAAAAAGATGTCTTCCAATCAATAGAGCCGTGATAAAAAACATAAATACAACTGCAATAATATGATCAATTATTTTTTATTGACCATGTATTTTTCAGCAACAAAAGAAACAGAGCCATGGCCTAATAGGCTTCTAGTGTGTAGTTTCCTCAGTGATGGCATCTTTATCTCCAATCATTTCAATATTATAATATTGGATAATTAAAAAAAGAAAATATTGTAATTCAAATTACAAAATAAACTGGCTGGCAAACTGGCCAAATAAAACTCAGCCCTGCGGAACACTGGCATCTTAACATTTACACAGAACAAATGTGTCCGTGGAGAAACAAAGAAAGTGTTTGAGAATGAAAGAGAACGGGAGGGTGAAAAAAATAACAGCAGATACCTGTATGCAGAGCCCATACTCTCCCCTCCACCTCTACCTCCCTTTCTCTCTCCCCCTCTCCTCTCTCTACCCCACTCCTCCATCTTGGCAATTTTGACCTCGACCATTAACAACAAGTGTTTCTCTGGATGAAATAAAAAGCATGCGTGAGACAGAATAAGGGTGAAAAATAAAACTGCCCATACTCTGCCCTCCTCCTCCCTCTATCTCCCCTCCTCACGACCCCCCATGCTTTTTCCATCCCCCATGTAACAATTCATTTAGTGTGTCCCTCTCTCTCTTCAATTTAATTGTACTACTCTGGAGGGTGTGTGTGGAGTGTGTGTTGATAGCTGGTTTACAGCCTCACCTGGCCTGAGTCATACTGATAAGACACTGGCAGGTTGGGGCTGCACACCTGTGGTGCAGAGCAACCATGGCACCCAGGATAAACAGCTATCATCCCCACACACACTCAGGAGGGAGATACTACTGTCAGGGCAGCTTGTAACATCAGCTCGGCGAATACCACCTGCCACCTTAAACAAAGGTATATTTAATCGAACATCTACCCGTGTCCTGTGTTGGAGGGCCCCAGGAAAAGCCACTTAGGTGGCGTGTGGTCAGGAGCGACCCTGCCACACTGGCACCCAATGTGGGGCCCCTCCGACCAGGAAGGGACACGGATGGGCTGCCCAAACCCGCACTGGAGCCAACAGCCACGGTAGCGGACAGCCACCTCAACGCCGGCAGTTCATCTCTGCCACACGCCACCTAAGTGGCTTTTCCTTGAGCCCTCCAACTCAGGGAATAAAGTAGCAATATAATCAAGTGTGTTCGAGCATTTAAAATCAACGTTAAAATGACAAACGTGGTACCAGTAGCGGTTCATGACCGAGCTCACCAGGGATTATCTTGTTGTGGCGCGACAAATTAGACAAAACTTGCACAGCCACAGATTATGATTTGTGGAGCGACAAAACTTTGGCGACAACGCAAACGAGCGACAAATGTCGTGTTTGGTGTGAACGCACAGTTAAAAAACATACTCGCATGATGCGTCGTGTGGAGGCTTATTACTGTGCGTTCACACCAAACGCGACATTTGTCGCCCGTTCGCGTTGTCGCCGAAGTTTTGTCGCGCCACTAATCATAATCTGTCGCTTTGCAAGTGTTGTCGAATTTGTCGCGCCACAACAAGATAACCACCAATGCATGTCTTTACCTTTTGTGGAAGAGGGAGGGACGCCCGAGGACCCGACACAGTCTATTCATAATATTGTAATGACCACGGAAGAGGCAGTGAATGAAGTATTGATTAGACAGAGATTTATTAGATAGGCCTACCTAATAAACCGTTGGAACACACAAGACCGGAAACCATAGCAACGCCGGTAAACAAACCCCGAGAAACCCAATCCCTATGAGAGCTCCCCCGCTACGGCCATCCGGAGGCGCACAGAGCTTTTGGCCGTGATATGATCCATACAATTATATTATATTATATACGTTAGAGCTCCGGGAGTCGCAAACGGCAACAATCACTTTCTCCTCCATGCTGCAGTTCACCCCGGACTGCACTGCACCGAGTTTGACGGTTGAACGCTGATTGGCTGTCATCACGCGAAATTCGTATCAAAGTTGAAATATTTCAACTCAAGCGAATTTGTCGCGCCACAAATCCTCGTGAACGCGCTTGCCTGTGCACGGTGACAGTGTGGTGCGACCAATCAAAACTTGTCGCCGGTTTTCTCTCACGAAAAATTTGCCCGATACGTGTCTCTACGTTCACTTTGTATGGGATCTTGTCGCCCCATCGCGTGTGGTTTGAACGCGATTAGAGGGGATCCTAACTAAAAACAAGACACTTAATAGTGTGTCAGCAGAGTGTAATGCTTCTAAACTTAAATGTAATACAAATGAGCCAGCTCATTTGCCGCACAAGGCGGCAACTGAAGGCAGCAACTGAGCAGCTCATTTGCTTAGAACGTTAAAAAAATAAATAGCTGATTTGTGATTGGTTGCAAGGAGTAGATGCGGCTGGCCGCCCTTCCTATGTTTAACATGGTGTGGATGATTTACCTCGCAACAGTGGAACTGAATTGTGATTGGCTATTTTTTATTCTCAAAGGCGGCAAAGATAAGTTTTGGCCTCTTTGCCTCCCTTCAGCGGCTAGCCCCGGACGTAACATACTCAGAGTAGCGTCGGCCACACACATTGCACATAGATAATTGAAAGAAAAATATTTTTTTATAATAATTTTATAATCACGTAAATCATTTATTTTTATCACAAGGAGGCGTTGCCTCTGTTGCCCCCTTTAAGGAACCGTCACTGCGTGGTACAAATACAAAGAAAATAAATCTCTTTACGGGCGCCATTTTTGTTGAGAGGGTCATAACTGAACTCGTTATACTCCCAGAATTTCGAGGGGGCCCGACCAAAAGAAACCTGGGAGATTTCCCCACTTGAAACTCGGAAGGCTGGTGTCTGAGGCATCTAGAACAGTCCGTTATTCTTCGGCTGCTGATGAGGGGAACGTCTACCAACACGTTGTAGGCGTTCCTTGACCACATGAGGTTTTCCAAAGGCGTCACTCCCTGACCTTTTTCTCCTAATGTCTCCCCTCAAAACCCGTTGGATTTACAGGCGGTGTTCCTTTTCCCACGACCTCCACTCCGAACACAACGCCAGACTTCTGAGAACACATGGCTTGGAAGATCTGGACAAGAAGGAGATATGTGTGTTGCTGCTGCAGAACGACATGGCCCTGCTCCCCGATGTAAGTTTGTGAGCTGGTAGATCGGGGGAGAGGATTGAGGGTTCACTGTAGCTCAGCACTTCCAGTCGTGTTATATATTGTTCGGTTCAATGTTAGCTTAAGGAAATGGTTGCTGGAGTTTTTTTTTTTCTGTCAGAAGGCAACATATAGTGGGTTGATGTGATTCTGTCGCTCAAAATACCCTTTAACTTTGGCGAACATTGCCAATAGTTAAATAATTTTTTATTTTGGAATACAAATTTGCAATCTAATTCCAAAATATAAATTTAATTCAGATTCTTTTTTTTTAATTCTTTGAAATGGTTTATGTTAATTTATTATTTATTTACAACGTAGATCACCATTGCTCTGCCATGCGAATATCCCTGTCCTGGATGACAATCATTAAAAACACCCCCTCTCCTCTCCATCCCGACAGGTGTGCTTCGACTACAACAAAGCCGGATGCCAGGAGGGCTGCAAAAGGATCCACATCTGTTATAACTACCTGCGTCGTAACTGCTGCTGCTCGCGGGCCCACGACTTCTACGAGCCGCAGCCCTTCGAGGTGCTGCAGAAGAGCCGCATCCCCATCAGCCTGATGGCTTCCATGAAGCAGCTGTACATCAACAAGGAGGTCCTGAGTAGCATCGAGCACAAGGCCAAGCAGGCCGGACAGACCAATCAGGTCCCTGGGGCCGCTGGAGCTATGGGTGGTGCTATGGGTGGTGTCGGTGGTGCTTTTGCTATCGGAGGAGCTATGGGTGGTGCTCCAAGAGGTGGAGCTGGTGGAATGAGAAGACCACCTCGAGGTAAAGCCGGAACGTTTATTTGATATTAACATTTGTTTTCCCCTATATGTTTTTGTGAGTGAGTGAATCAGCTTCAGCTCATTGGTTGCACGAACCCCGGCACCTCCTAGCTGTGTCGAGGTGTCCCTGAGTGAGACACCTAACCCTAAACTGCTCTTGACGAGCTGTCTGTCACCTTGCACGGCCCGCACCGCCGTCGGTATGTGAATGTGTGCATGAATTTGTGAATGTTAGGCAGTATTGTAAAGCGCTTTGAGTGGCCCCTGGTTAGCAAAACGCTGTATAATTGCAGTCCATTGATATATCTGCATCTCAAAACAACAACGACTAAATACTATTTGAAATTTAACTAGGGTCATGAACAGTGTTGCCAGGTGGGAAATGTAGGATTATCGTACCAGAGACATAAAATTATCGTATTTTGAGGGAAATTATCGTACACCCGTCATAATCAAAATAACAAGTCTATTGATGCGCTATATAGTCACTCGAGTGTTGAATAGCATCTAACAGGCACTCACGGCTTTGCGTTGGTACGGAATGGATTCATCAGCAGCCCCACAGTTGCGTTAGGCTAACGTGTCTCCCATAAACAATGACGGGTGGGAACTAATGAGCCAAATCATGAGGCCTGGAGGCCAGCCACCCACTGTTAGTAAATAGACATAGCACCAGGTTTAAAAGGGAAATAGTATTCATGATAACTGACAAGAAAATAAAGATCTGGTTTCACATATTGAAATTTTATTTTCAGAGAAACAACATGGTCTCTGTCCTCAAAATGACAACAATTCATAAAATAAACAAAAACTGCAATTATGAAAACTTAAAAGTGCCTACACCAGGTTCTTACTTAAAATAAAGTGCAGTTCTATGTGATTTTTTGTTTTATGTTCTGTTCTAAACATAGTAAGGCAGCTAACATATGTTGACATGTTGCAGGAATGTCAAAGACTGTATTTCTCTTTGCTATGGTGCTTAAAACTCTAATAAAGATATTGTGGAAAATATAAATAAAATAAAGTGCATATATAACCTGGCTATATAATAAGGTTCTTTCATTTTCTTTTCCGCGCTTCTCCAGACCGGGCCGAGCCGTCTCTGCTTCTTCTTCTTTTCTTTCTTTTTCCTGGGGCGGGCGCAGCGGACTATTCAGCCAATCATTGCCGTTGTTCTGAGGCAAGCTCACATTTAGAAAAGCACGATTGGCTTGACATTTGTCACATGGAAAGAGATGCCTTCAGGGTTCACAAAAAGAAATCCGACAGACAGTTGCGACAGGCTGATTACAACCGATTACAACCACACATTCACTGAATGGTCAAATTATCGTATTTTTGGCCTTTTTTGGGATTATTGATCGTACATCGTACAGAGGGCCAAATTATCGTACAAATACGATAATTATCGTACACCTGGCAACACTGGTCATGAATGTAATATATTATGACGTTGTAAGTGCAACACGATGTCTGGAGAACGGGAGATCATATTTTAAAACTCATTGCAAAACTTCCATGGAAGTGCTCGTCCATTGATCTGAAAATAGTTGTTCATTGTTTGATTTGTTTTTCAGATAAAACCGAGATTTGCCTGTACTTCCTTAAAGGCACCTGTAGACACACCATAGGTGAGTTAAAACGAACGGATCTTATTTAAAACTCAATTGTATACAAAAAACCTGTTGCTACCTGAGCACCAGAGATTACCTGTTGTGTTAGCCGTATGAATCACCGATAATCCTGATCCTCCCTGTCTTCTTCAGAAAGGTGTTTCCGAGCTCATTGCAGGCTGCCTTACAGCTGGGAAGTTCTGGAGGGCCATCAGTGGACGCTGCTGGACAGCTCAGAGAAGATAGAAGAGGATTACTGTAACCCCAAAAAGACATACAGGTATGGGACGGACGACAGCGTGTCGGATTGAAGGTGCTGTTTGAATGAGCCTACTCCGTTTACGCCCAGTTTGAAATCCTTTTGTTTAAATGAGCCAAGTCTGTTTACCGTCCCAGGCTGAAACCCATTATTTTTTAAATGAGCATACACTGTTTAAACTCAGTTTGAAACTCTTTTGGTTAAAATAAGCTTTGACCGTTTTATCTCAGTTTGAAACCCTTTTAGTTTAAATTTGCCTAGTCCCAGTTTGAAACCCTTTTTGTTGAAATGAGCCTTCTCCGTTTAATCCCGGTTTCAAACCCTTTTTTGTTGAAATTTGCCTGCTCAGTTAAATCCAAGTTTGAAACCCTTTGTGTTTAAATTAGCCTACTCTGTAAAATCAAAGATTGAAACCCTTTGTATTTAAATGTCTACTTCGTTTGATACCAGTTTGAAACCCTTTGAGAATTGAGACTACTCGTTTTAATACCGGTTTCAAACCCTTTTTGTTTAAATTAGCCTAGTCCGTTTTAATCCAAATTTGAAACCCCTATTGTTTGAATTGGCCTACTCTGTTTTATCCCAGTTTAAAACCAATTTTTTTGACATGTGTCTACTCCGTTTAATCCTAGTTTGAAACTCTTTTAGTTTAAATGAGGCTACTCTGTTTAATCCCAGATTGAAACCCTTTAATTGAATAACCCATTTTTTAATCATTAAATTGATCGAACAAATGTTGTGTTGTGTTTTTAACTTTTTATGCTGCACTTGTGATCTCTAAACCCACATACTGAGGGTCAACGGTGTGTGATGTTTCTGCAGCACGGTGGATGTAGAAGCGGTGTGCTTTGACACCATGACGCGTGGACTCCAGAAGGTCAGGCGTCTCTCCTCCATCTCCTCAGTCCTCCAGCCCACCTTCCTACTCACCACTGAGTGGCTCTGGTACTGGGAGGAAGAGGATGGGAACTGGAACCAGTACGATTCACCGGTGAGTTCAGGACCATCGCAAAGCGGCTCCAGCCTGAATCTGCTCACATCTGCAGACTTAATAAACCAGCTGATAGTTAGTTTGCGGTTTGTTAACGTTAAGTTTAGGGGGGGGGGGGGGTAGATAATTGGCGGGAGAGTCCAAATATGCCATGAATTATGCTTAATTTATTCAAATAAGTGACCTGAATAGATCAAGAAATAGAAATACTAAACCGTTTCGTTCTTCTTACAAAAACACCCTTTTGTGTGCGTGTGTGTGTGTGTGTGCGTGTATGTCCGCGCACATGTGTGTGAGTGTGTGTGTGTTTGTTCGCCCGCTCGCTCGCTCCAGACCAACAGCAGCACAGAGCTGGAGCAGCAGTTCCAGAACAACCCCCAGGAGGTGGTGGAGTTCACCGCAGGGTCCCATGCCTATACACTCAGCCTCCAGGGTGAGGTGCCCCCACAACCCCCGACCCACCCATCGGTGTACATCCCGTGAGCTGGTATCGTTTGTCATACGGCGAGGGAGGGATGGTGACGTCGGGGGTAGTTTCAACCCCTGGTACCGAATAGGTTGCGGGTTCGCACCCGCAACCTATTCGGTTGACAACCGTTCATACACACACTGCTCAGAAGAGGTTAGGTTGAGGCGTCCTGCTTAGGGACTAGGGATGGGGATCAATAATATTTATTGATATCGATACCATTTTCAGTACTCCTTAACGACCCGAGTCTTTATCGATACCACTATCGATACTTTCCTCTAGGTGGAATTACAATGCGTTTTTTGTGATGAGGAATGTCTGAGCTTTCATTTTTCAAAGGCGGAGCAGGATACCTAGTGTTCGTTTTACACCTTACGCCATTTCAGGCTAGGGGAAGATATATATTAATGTTAGGAAACCTCAAAAATTGAAATTGTCATGCCATGGGACCTTTAATAATCTGTCTTGTGAAATCTCAGTGAGTCGCTTCAGACAGTGTCTGCTGGAGGACTACAGGGAAACGTAGCATGATACGATTTGTATTCCTTTACATTTTTCAGACATGATCCAGACCAATAAGAGTTACGGCACCAAGAGGGTGGTGAGGCGACGGCCTCGGTTCCTGTCCTCCGCCGACATGCAGGTCATCAGGACAAGGTGAGTTCCACTGAACGTCTTGGTCCCGATACACAGGTGGCTCTCAAACTTTTTATACTAGTGTACCCACTCTAAGTTATATTTTCAGCGGAAGGAGTACCCCCTTCACTGGCACAAAAAAATGTGGGCAGGATAAAATTAAATGGAACATGAATTATATATGTGTGTTCTATTTGGCAGTGTAAACATGAACATTTAAAGGGTCACGTTTCAACCACTTGTGCAATTTCCCACAATTTGCTATTGTCTAGCTGTCAGAATTCAAAGTTGCTCAGGTTTGAAAAAAAATAAAGTGGGTACTCGCTGAGTAGTACCCACTTTATGACCAGGAAGCTACTGTATGAAAATGCCATAAGGTTGTACGACCACAGAAAGCGCCACTGACTGCACCAGTAAGGCAACTTTGTATCGCTGTATCAACCGTCACACCTCTTTGCTATTATTGACCCTACTTTTTCAGTGTGACAAAGCCCTACTCTTACATCGGGCACTTTGGACACTTGCCTCATAAACCACACACAGAACGGGACCTTTCTATTCCGCTTCAAGGGAAGTTATTATTGTTTTTCTATTTCAGTAGTAGGCCTCCAAATGGTCCAACAAATTTCCAAGCTATGCCAAGACACTGGGACAGGACCCAGGTTCCTGAGACTGGACACAAGGTAATGATAATTATAATTTATTAGAAGAGTTACAAGCAACCACATGACCTACATTTCCTTTTTTAGTTTGAGATCATAAATTCCATGCGTTATTAGAAATATTATATTCATTATTAGAAAGATGACATTAATTTCTGAGTGTAATCCAGTGTTGATGGTGATGACATCCTGATGATAAACAAAGTTAGGGTGTATTTAAAAAGTAGCTAAAAAGACGAGTCTCCTGATATACACGTTTGGGTAGATTTAACTGTTCTCAAAGGTAAATTAAGAGCTCTCTCCTCTGTCTGGTAGAAAGTTCTGCTGCAAGATTCGTCTGAAGAATACAAGGAGACGGAGACACTGTTTCGTCAGACGATGACCGACTTTGACATTGTGAAGATCGAGAGGATTCAGAACAAGAGTCTCTGGGACCACTTTCAGTTGTACGTCACTTGGAGAAGCCGTAAAATGGCAGACACCAGGGAAATCGAACACAGCACGCTGTTGAATCAAAGCGATAACGCTTATTATGATCAACTGTCATTTTAACCCCAACCCCTTTAAATGGTTAAAATTACAGGGTTTAAAAACACGATTTTTTATCGTAAGTATTAAACACTATTACTTTTACCATTATAAGCATTAACGTTTTGATCGAACACCAAGCAGTGTTTGATTTCTCTCGTGTCGGCCATTTTACGTACGGTGTTCGACTCGTACGGGGCGGTACTCGACTCAAAACTAAAACATTTACTATGAAATTTTAACCATTTTTTATAAATGTGTCTCATAAAAGGCAAAGGGAACAAATGAAGATGAGGAATGGGGGTCGTTACGTGGCCGAGAGGAAGCTGTTCCACGGCACAGACTCCAAGTTCATCGACGCCATCTGCAGCTCAAACTTTGACTGGAGGATCTGCGGAACCCATGGGACCGCCTACGGCAACGGTGAGCGAGCCGCTAAGACACCGCTGCAGGGCTTAAAGGTGCAGTATGTGTGATGATAAGTGGCATCCAGCAAAACAGTCTTGGCAGGGATTGCGTATACATAAGTGTGTTTGAGTTATCCTACAGACCATAAAAAAATATTACAATTGTGTTGTTGATTTGCAATGAACCTTCAATGTCTACAGAGGGGGTCCAATCCCATGGAGGCTGCCATGTTTCTATAGTAGCCTAGAAGGGACAAATGGCTCTAGAAGGACGTGTTTCAAATGTTAAATCATCATCGCTGTCATACTTGAGCTGTCAAACTATGACCTAAAGTTAGTCGATACCTACTGGCACCTCACAGGTCAGTACCGCCGCCTTACCTGTCCTACGTCGTTGGAAAGGGAAATGTGAGGCAGGGGCGATGTTCATTTGGTTGCAATCTCCATTCTCACCTCTAGATGGCACTAAATCCTACAGACTGTGACTTTAACAACTGACAAGTGTTCGATTGGCTGGGAAAACCAAAGGCTCCGTATTTCTTCTCTTCTTATCTTGTCACACTTCCCCCTCATCCTCTCTTCTCTCCTCTGTCTCCGTCTCCTCTGTCTCCCCCTCTCCCCTCCTCTCCTCTGTCTCCCCCTCTCCCCTCCTCTCCTCTGTCTTCCCCTCTCCCCTCCTCTCCTCGTCTCTCTCCCCATCCCCAGGCAGTTACTTCGCCCGGGACGCCAGCTACTCCCACAACTACACCGGGAACACCTCGACGGTCCGCTCCATGTTCGTGTCCCGGGTGCTGGTGGGTCACCACACCCTGGGCGAGGCCGACTACGTGCGCCCGCCCTCCAAGGACGGCGGGGACACCCTCTTCTACGACAGCTGCGTCGACGACATCCACTCGCCCTCCATCTTTGTCGTCTTCGACCGGCCTCAGATCTACCCGGAGTTCCTGCTCACGTACAAGGAGAAGGCTGCGGTCGTGGACGACTCGTTGTCCGGGTTACTGGCCGCCGCCGCGCTGGTGGGTATGACCGCGCCTGTGGTCATACCCAGGCCTGGGGTGAAACCCACGCCTGTGCCCAGAACCAAGCCCCCTCAGCAGTTCTCCGGCACTTTCTCGTACTTGAATGGCGTCCCGCCACCACAGGCCTACCACCGCTACACAACAGCCCTACTCAACCCCCCCCCGGCCACGCATGTGCCCAGAGCCACGCCGCTCAGAGGTTTGGCTTATGAGTACGCTTCCACGTACTCAGAAGCCGTCCCTCTGTCCAAGCCCTACTACCCATTCACAACAGGCCAACCCCCCCCCCCTTACGGCTATAGGGACCCGCCCCCAAAGGACGATGACGACTTCTACAACACCTTTGGATACGAGCGCTGCGTTCGCAAAAGCTGGAAAGAGGACAGCTCGGACGAGGACAACTGGGACGAGGACAGATGGGGCGAACTACCATAGCCCGAAGCCGAAGCCAATGGACTCGTGTGTGTTCTGTACAAAGGCTTTGGGGTCTGGGACCCGTCGTTCTCATCTGGAAAGCCTGAGGTATAATGTATTGCTGTACTTTCAAATTAGGCAAAATGCACAGAGAAAAATGCTTTATGTTAACCGTTGATGGTTACACATATATATATATACCACATGACATTTTGTAAAGTGTTGAAAAACAATCCGATATAAAATTAAGCGAAATACTCATAGCTCACTTCTCCTTGTTTATTTTCACTTCAGTCATATCATTCAAAAACGACTGTGTATATATATATATAGGCATATATATATATAGGCATATATATATATATGGATGTGTATATATATATATATATATATATATATATATACACATCCATATATATATATATGCCTAGATATATATATATATATATATATATATATATATATATGCCTATATATATATATATATATATATATATATATATACACATCCATATGTATACACATATAGGCCTAAATATAATTATTTATTTTGTTGCTTCGAGGAGTTCTGGTGGTCTCCGTATACATACCTAATATGTATATATAATTATATATATATATATATATATATATACATGCATACATACACATATTTATTTATTTTACGGAGACCACCAGACCTCCTCGAGGCAACAAAAGTGGTCCATTAAATTCAAGATGGGTGGGAGAGAATAGTGTGATATAGGATATAGTGCCATACCGTCGCTTCCGAGAGGATGGTCAATGGTCAGATACAGATCTCGGGGTAACAATAATTTATAATATGTTACGAGGAAGGATGTTACGGTGGCGCATTACATTCACATCACAAAAAGAAATCAGGTTATCTCGTTATTATGACATAAAGATCTCATAATTATGAGAAAATATCTCATAATTACGAGATCTTTATGTCAAAATTCCGAGATAATTATCTCATAATCACGAGGCCACCGTATCTTTAGTTCTGACTATTTTTTATCGGATAAAAAACCCCTGCTGTGAAGAACTTTTAGATTCCCAACGCAGCGCACAGAAACGGTCGCTGTCAGGAACACGCGTCTTGAGCGTCATCACTGGTGAGCCGTCTCGTTATCACCAGAACAGTGAACGCGCCTATAGTCAATGAGATCCGTCGACGGACGTATTTAGTGTACAAGGCGTGGTTCACACTACATGCGTCCGTCGAAAGGTATGGCGTGTTCGCCCTGATCTGGAAACACACGCTGGGCTAAATTGCCCCATCGGTATCTGTGCACGGTGGCCCACATTTCCCGACTCGTCCTCTGAAGGGAATGATGCGTCTCCGCCACCAGAGGACGCCAGAGCGCTGTACCGCCCATAGGAGAAACAGAGACTCGTCTGCAGCAGTTTATAGCCGTCAAGAAAGGTAACACAAAAGGAAATAATGGGATGTATGATATCATTAAACCAGTAGACCTACAACATAACTCTGAGTTGTGTTTGAAAATGGGTTTGTAGCCTACAGCCCTATATTAGTTGTACTCTATGTCTTTATTGTAGCCTATTACTAAGCCTATAATTGGCAACAAAGAAAACAAATTATACATCTGAAAATATGAATCCATAACTAATAATATGATAAAATACAGCCTATTATATAATGATGGTAATAAACCCGAGGTAGTTCGGTGCGTCTACCCTTGTTTACATCATGCGTGTTCCTTATTTGGTCATCCCGGAAAAACCTTAGGTTTCGTTTTCCAATCGTAAGACCAGGAAACTCATCCCGAGTCCCGACTGCTGCGGTGAATAACAGCGACCCACCGAGTCTACAGCCGTGTAAAACTTTGAGTGAGAGGCCAGTGAATACAGGGAATTGAAATGGCAGAATCTGCCATAGTCAAATATCTCTGCGGGAACCTCGGATCCACAAACAGGGAAGAACTGGTTGCCAACTGTGTATTCGGAGACGCCTCGACGGTAAACAAGATCATTAGCAACCGAGACCGGTTTGCCAACGCAAATGGAATATATGGAGAGAAGCGTCTGATCGCCAAGACGGCTCTCCGACTGTGCAGAAGGCTGGTGTGCGCTGGACCTGGATGCAGCAGTTTACATCTCTGTAAAACCTACCTGTACGGCGAGTGCCAGTTTGTTCCTGGAAGGTGAGGGCCGATTTACTATTATGCATGATGCACCTAAATGGGCCCTAAAGGCCTGTCGGAGGGAGGCCCCTCCCTGGCTGAGCGTGTGTTGTCCTGTTATCGAAGTTCTCTTGTTTTAATGTTGTATTTATGTTGTATCTCACCGAGCGTTAAAACACTCCCTTAGAGTGAGAAACCTTGAAATGCAATCTGTATCGATCTATTGATCTATCTATTTATATAATTCAAAACAACCATAACATGCCACACAGTGTGGTTGACGTTGCCCAGTGGAGTTAAAGGGGCTCTATGTGAGATTAAAGGGGTACCATGTGAGTTGTAATTGTGTTATTCTTCGGCTGCTCGTGAGGGGAACGCCTATCATCACTTGGTAGGCGTTCCTTGAACACGTGATGTCCCCCCCACCCACAGGCGGGCCGAGTGTTCCTTCTCCCACGACCTCCACTCCGAACACAACGCCGGACTTCTGAGAACACACGGTTTGGAAGATCTGGACAAGAAGGAGATATGTGTGTTGCTGCTGCAGAACGACATGGCCCTGCTCCCCGATGTAAGTGTATGAGCTGGTTGATCGGAGGCGAGAGTGAGTAAACGGATAGCACTGCGAACCAGGCGATGGATTTCGGGTTCACTGTAGCGCAGGGGTACTCAAGTAGAAATGATGAGGGGCCACCATTTTTTTTTCAGTGACTCAAGGGGCCGGTCGGTATACGTGTGACCGAGGCCGATATATGCTCTGTTTTAGACGTAACGCGTAAGCACGTAAGATACATAACCCCCCCTTGCGCGGTAAACTCTCCCCCCTTACGTGCTTAAGTGCGTCGGCCAAAATTCCTGACTATGCGACTAAAACACTACGGCCCTACGCAGCTCGCAAAGACTGATTGGCCAGCTAACCACATCCTTTCAGGAGTCTCACATTACGGTTTTACAGCATAATAGCGCCATTTTTAAAAGGCTGTGACAGAAGCGAATGAAGAATTTTGAAGAAGGAGAAGAAGAAAACACAAGAACGTATTATGATAATTATAAATATAAACAAGCCAGCGATTTCCACTTCCACGCCCACAGATTCGTTCGTTGCTCCCCCTACTGTTCTGGCGGAGAATCCCCTTGCAACACGCGCAATCCTTAAGGAACCTTAAAGGAACCGTAAATCAAAACTTGTCTAAAACAAGTCCCTTGTGTAAATTACGTGCTTACGTCTCTGCGTCGAAAACGACCCTAAATCGGCCTTGACTGCTGCTGAGATGGACTGTCTGCCTCGAGTTTGGGAGGGCTGGAGCGGTCTGTGGGCTGGAGTGCTATCTGTTTATCGTTGCAACCCTCAGCCTCGTATTGAGATCGCGGCGCGCGGTTTCAAAATAAGAGCGCCCAGCACGATTTTTTATTTTTTTATTTTATTTTTTTTTTAATAATTAAAAAAACTTTTCAGAACAGCTCGAGGGCCATTAATAGACACCCCGCGGGCCACAAAAGGCCCGCGGGCCGCTACTTGAGTATGACTGCTGTAGCACTTCCAGTCATGTAATAATGTATATTGTTGTTATTCAACGTTAGCTTTCATAAAAGTTTGCTTTAGTGCTTTTTACTGCATACTGTTAGTATGCAACATTTTATACGCTTTAAATTTCAGTTTTGTGAGCGAACGATTACCAATATTTAAATTGCTTTATTTATAATAAAAATAAATAAATGCAATTCTTTCTTTTCGCCACAGTGTGTTTTCAACTATGTAGATCAATTTTCAATTTCAATTATATTTGTATAGCTCTTAATCACAGGTACAGTCTCAAAGGGCCATTTTGTTTTTAAGACTCGATAAGTAGATTGGCGAACACAGAGCTTGCGTGTTGCTGACGGCTGTCACAATCTCTGTGTTCGTCAATCTACCTATCGAGTCTTGAAAACAAAATTGCGTCGACGGGTGATCTAATGATGGTATTGTGTATAAAATGTCATTTTTAATAAACAATCTATACACTTACAAAGTTCTCAATGCCTCGTTTTATATGCTAAGACCCTTATTATACTATGATCGAAGTGGCGGGCTACTTCTAGCCTTTTAAGTGGTTTAAAATAGTGATTTAGTTTTTATCATAACCACTGCCCCCTTCGTTCCAAGTTTATAGCGTTTTGATATAATCAGCTAAAAACAGCCAACTGAAGAAAGCGTCTATATGCGGTTTTTGTGCTCCAAAATGAACTAAACTTTCAACTCGTTATCATACAAAACATATCCCAAATCCATTTTACACCGGAATTACCCTTTAATTAGCAAGGAAGAAATCTTGAAATCCATGCGAATATCCCTGTCCTGAATGACGATCATCAAAACACCCCCTCTCCTCTCCCTCGAAGGTGTGCTTCGACTACACCAACAGCGGATGCCAGGAGGGTTGCAAAAGGATCCACATCTGTGATAACTACCTGCGTCGTAACTGCTGCTGCTCGCTGGCCCACGACTTCTACGAGCCTCAGCCCTTCGAGGCGCTGCAGAAGAGCCGCATCCCCAACGACCTCATGGTGGCCATGAAGCCGCTGTACATCAACAAGAAGGTCCTGAGTAGCATCGAGCACAAGGCCAAGCAGGCCGGACAGACCAATCAGGTCCCTGGGGCTGGTGGAGCTCGTGGTGGTGGTGGTGGTGGTGGTGGTGGTGGTGGTGGTGGTGGTGGTGGTGGTGGTGGTGGTGGTGGTGGCGGAGATGGTACTGCTGGAGGTGCCGTTGCTATGGGTGCTGCTGATGCTGCCGTTGCCATCGGTGCTATTGGTGCTGGTGGTGGTGGTGGAGCTGGAGGTGTTATCGGTGGAGCTGGAGCTCCAGGAGGTGGAGCTGGTGGAAGGAGAAGACAGCCTCAAGGTAAAGCCAGAACGTTTATTTGATATTTTACCTTTCTTGTCCCCTTGTATGTATTTTTGGAGGTTTTCAAGTGAATCAGCACAATGGCGGCAATGGTTCAGGAGGGAAAGCGGGTTGGCTGGTAACTGTAAGGTTTGAACCCTGGCTCCTCCTAGCTGGCGCGTATCGAGGTAGCAAGACCACTAAAGCTAGCTGCTCCAGACGAGCAGTGAATGTGTCGATGAATGGTTGAATGTTAGGCAGTATTGTAGCGCTGTAGGTGGCCACTGGTTAGGAAAGCGCCGTATAAATGCATATAAGTGCTTGTCCATGGATCTGAAAACAGTTGTTCATTATTTGTATTGTTTTTCCAGATAAAACCGAGATTTGCCTGTACTTCCTTAAAGGCAAATGCATCCACACCTTAGGTGAGTTCAAACTACTGAATCGTATTTTAGAACCCATCGTATAGCAGACAGCGTTCAAACCTCATAAATCACTGATACATAATCAATTGTTCCTCCCTGTCTTCTTCAGAAAAGTGTTTCCGAGCTCATTACAAGCTGCCTTACAGCTGGGAAGTTCTGGAGGGCCATCAGTGGACACTGCTGGACAGCTCAGAGAAGATAGAAGAGGATTACTGTAACCCCAAAAAGACATGCAGGTATGCAACACACATTTACCGTCTCAGTTTGAGACCCTGTCATGCCAAATTTGTACCGGCTGCCAAATTTGTACCGGGCACGTCAACAGTTGTCCGTTGCGAGGCAACGGACAACTGATTACGCAAGGGTTGTCCGTTGCCGGGCAGGTTTCAAAAAACATTCGCGCTCATGTTGCCAAAGACGAAATAACATAATACAGATAACGGATCGCTAGATAACACTTGTTTTTACTTTATATTTGTATTGTATTTAATTGTTTAATCAAATTTAGCAAGTAAACAGAGTGTTTAAAGCAGGTCAAGGACGAAATAGCACAATAAAGATAACGGACCAGTGCGAATGAACGAGCTTGAAGGTTTGCGAATGTTCGTGAACCTTTCACGTCATTCGACGCGATCGTCCGTTGCCAGGCAACGGACGACGCGATCATCTGTTGCCAGGCAGTTTTGGAATGGATTACGTATGGATGACGCGCCCGGTACAAATTTGGCAGCCGGTACAAATTTGGCATGACAGCCCCTTTGGTTTAAATTTGACTCCTTGGTTTGATACTGGTTTGGAACCCCTTTCGTTTTAATGAGCCTACTGTTTTATCCCAGTTTGAAACCCTTTTCGTTTCAATTAGTCTACTCCGTTTTACCCCAGTTTGAAACCTCAGTTTACTCCTGTTGTGTTCCCAAAGTCCGGTCCATTTTCAATCATTGAATGAATTCAACAAATTTATGTTGTGTTTTTAAGCTGCACTAGTGATCTCTAAACCCACATACTGAGGGTCAAAGGTGTGTGATGTTTCCTGCAGCACGGTGGATGTAGAAGCGGTGTGCTTTGACACCATGACGCGCGGACTCCAGAAGGTCAGGCGTCTCTCCTCCATCTCCTCAGTCCTCCAGGACACCTTCCTACTCACCACCGAGTGGCTCTGGTACTGGGAGGACGAGGATGGAATTTGGAACCAGTACGATTCACCGGTGAGTTCAGCACCATCGCAAAGCGGTGCCAGCCTGTATCGGCTCACATCCGCAGATGTAATAAACCAGACGATATTAATTTAGGGTTTGTAAAATTTAAGTTTAGAGTACCTGCTAGGGGGGTCAGGGTATATAATTGGCGGGAGAGTCAAAATATGCCATAAATTATGCTTAAATAATAATTTATTCAAAGAACTGACCTGAATAGATAATAAATACTTAACAGTTTCGTTTTTCTTTCAAAAACACCCTTTTGTGTGTGTGTGTGTGTGTGTGTGTGTGTGTGTGTGTGTGTGTGTGTGTGTGTGTGTGTGTGTGTGTGTGTGTCCACGTGTGTGTGTGTGTGTGTGTGTGTGTGTGTGTGTCTGTGTGTGTGTGTGTGTGTGTGTGTTCATTCGCCCGCTCGCTCGCTCCAGACCAACAGCAGCACAGAGCTGGAGAAGAAGTTCCAGAACGACCCCCAGGAGGTGATGGAGTTCACCGCAGGGTCCCAGGCCTACACACTCAGCCTCCAGGGTGAGGCCACCGTTACACCCCCCCCAGCCCCCGACCCACCATCGTCGTACACCCCATGAGCTGGTATCGTTTGTCATACGGCGAGGGAGGGATGATGACGTCGGGGCTAGGGAGTTTCAACCCCTGGGACCCAAAGTTCATTAGATTTACCTAGCAAGCGCTGTTATCCAAAGCGACTTACAACCGCTCATACACACACTGGTCAGGAGTGGTTAGGGTGAGGCGTCGATACTGCTTAACGATTCGAGTCTTTATTGATACCACCATCGATACTTTTCTATTAATTGGTGAAGATGTGTTTACTTTTTAGTGATGAGGAAAATATTAAGGAAATAAATAATCGTATTTTAAATTAAGGATGTAATTCTAAACACAATGTTAAAGGGGACCTATTATGCTTTTTCGACTTTTATGACATATAAACGTTGTTATAATGATTGATAGTCATGTTTAACCATACTAACATGTCAAATAATGACGTACATGCATTTCAACGTATTCCCTGCTGACAGTCTGGGGTGGCTGTGCAGAGCGTTAAACACTCGGGACAACGTTTGCGATTCACTTGTTCACATTTCCGGGAAATCATCTACGTAGAGGCACTCCTGCCGCGCCCCCATATGCCTGGTCAAATCTGCCCGCGTGCGCTTCAAGGAAGGTAACCAATCACAACGGAGTTGGGTTGGCAGGAGGGGGGCGAGGGGGCGGAGAAAGACGAAACGGAGCGTTGACAGAGAATGCTGAAAGGGCCCAGATGAGAGGAAGAGTTTCCTGAAAATCTACATCATTTTTTGTGAATGGTTAAACATGACTATCAATCATTATAACAACGTTTATAGGTCATAAAAGTCGAAAAAGCATAATAGGTCCCCTTTAAGCATGTAATTCTTAATATTTATTAATTATATATTCTAAAATGATTATAGCACTATACAACTGTATTAGTAATACAGAAACATGAGTAATACAGTATTACTCTTGTTTCTCACCAAAAACTAAATTTCCCGTTTCTTTATGTTACACTTGAACGCATCATGATAACCTAACAGTCGTTTTACTGAGCCAACCTCAACACATCACGCAGCACGTCAAACTTTATTTACTTTCTAAGATAACTAGCTTGTATGCTGCCAATTACAACACCAAGTTCACAATTGGATTACTATTTTTAGCTACGGGACTGGCGTCAAACTCTGTGTGTGCGATTACCGCTCGTACTTTGAGTGGATGATTGAGGCGGGCCAGTCTGTGGTGCAGCAGGAGAAGGAGGAGACAGAGTCTTTTCAACTCAGAGACAGCCGAAGGTAGCCTACTGCATTTGCCCTTTATTTGATGCACAATGCTAATGTGCTTGGCCATTGAGGTTGTGTTCCCCCCTTTTCGCTCGTTCAGCCATCGTCGCGAGCAAAGTTAACGGCAAGACTTACAATTCAATTCAAAAACATTGGTGGACCAGCTGGAGTGATTGGATTGATTTGATTTAAATGCCGTGTCCAAACTCAAGGGACACAACATTAACTTTCAGGACCTACGGGACAAAAAAAAAATAGACTCGATAGTGGTATCGATAAGCCCAAACGTTAATGATTTTCGTATTTTGAAAAAAGTTAAACCGGGTCCTTGATAGAACCGGGTTTCGATCCCCATCCCTAACAAGGACACCTCGACACTAAGGAGTCACCAGGGATCGAACTAGCAACCTTCCGGTTACCAGCCAACCCGCTCTACCTCCTGGTCTAAGCCAACCCTTGAACAGGCAGCGAACTCTGCCTTCGCTTTATTAATAATCTGTCATGAGAACTCTCTGTGAGTCGCTTCAGACAGCGTCTGCTGGATGACTCAATTGAAACGTAGCATCATAAGATTTGTATCCCTTTGCATTTTGCAGACATGATCCAGACCAATAAGAGATACGGCACCAAGAGGGTGGTGAGACGACGGCCTCGCTTCCTGTCCTCCGCCGACGTGCAGGTCATCAGGACAAGGTGCGTTCCACCTGGAAGACAGACTGCCTTTGTCCGCTTTTAGAGAAGTCAAACGTCTTGGTCCCGCTACACCAGTGGCTCTCAAAATTTTTCTACTAGTGTAGAAAAGGTTTCTACACTAGAGAGAGAGAGAGAGAGAGAGAGAGAGAGAGCAGAGACAACTTTGAGATAGGGGAAGGGGTAGATAGGAACACAGCCATGTGTGTTATACACACACATACTAAGTTATATTTTCAGCGAATGGAGTACCCCCTTCACTGGCACAAAACATTTTGGGCAGAATAAAATTAAATGGAACATGAATAATATATGTGCGTTCTATTTGGCAGCGTAAACATGGACATTAAAAGGGTCACGTTTCAACCACTTGTCCAGTTTCCCCGATCTGCTATTGTCTAGCTTTCAGAATTTAAAGTTGCTCAGGTTTGATTTTTTTTGTATTACTTTTCAATTCGCTGTGTATCCATTGTGGTACCTCAAAGTGCCCCTAGGGGTACGCGTACCCCCATTTGAGAACTACTGCACTACACAATATAAGAAAAGCATGAACCAGCCCCCTTCATGCATACCCATACCCTGGCCTAACCCTGAAGAATGCTATCGCTATCGGTTTTACTGCTTTATGACCAG
Source organism: Gadus chalcogrammus (assembly GCF_026213295.1). Taxonomy (NCBI): domain Eukaryota; kingdom Metazoa; phylum Chordata; class Actinopteri; order Gadiformes; family Gadidae; genus Gadus; species Gadus chalcogrammus. Next base: position 3,825,055 of record NC_079415.1, on the reverse strand, counting down.
GAAGCTTTGGGAAATGTTCCATTCCTACTGTATGAAAATGTCCACGTACACAGACGATTGTACGCCCTCAGAAAGCGACACTGACTGGCGACTTTGTATCGTCGTATCTGCCGTCACAACTCTATGCTAATATTGACCCTCCTTTTTCAGTGAGACACAGCACTACTTTTACATCAGGCACTTTGGATAGCTGCCCATAAACTACACAAAGAGCTGGTCCTATCCATTACGCTGCAAGTGAAGTTATTATTGTTTTTCTTTTTCCGTAGGAGGCCTCAAAATGGTCCAACCAATGTCCTAGTTATGCCAAGACACTGGGACAGGACCCAGGTTCCTGCGACTGGACATAAGGTAATTATAATTATAATTTATCAGAAGAGTTACAAGCAACCACATGATCTACATTAAAAAAAATGTTTGAGATCATAAAGGCCATGCGTTAATACAAATATTATATTCATTATTAGGCAAGGCAAGGCACCTTTATTTATATAGCACTTTTCATACACAAGGCAGACTCAAAGTGCTTCACATATAAACATTGTCATACAATAAAATAAATTAATAGATAAGTAAAAGACAACATATGCAAAGAAATGGTTAAAATAGAAAGTTAAAAAGGCATTATAGTATTAAAATAGAAAATAAAGGCAAAGTTAAAAAGCTTCTTAGAAAGTGCAATGTATTTAAAATTTTGCAGAAACTAAAGCAAACATAAAAGTCTTCAGTCTTGTTTTAAAGGTGCTCAGAGTTGGGGCAAGTTTTAAATCCTCTGGGAGTTTATTCCAGCTATTTGTTGCATAGTAACTAAATCCTGCTTTCACATGTTTCGTGTTTACTCTGAGGATAATTAACAGATTGGTCTCAGAGGATCTTAGTGGTCTACAAGGCTTATGTAGTGGAAGTATATCAGTTAGAGATTTTGGGCCTAAACCATGTAGGGATTTATAGGTTAGCAACATGATTTTAAAATAAATTCTCTGACCTACAGGAAGCCAATGTAACGATTTCAGAATTGGTGTAATATGTTCAATTTTTTTGGTCTTTGTTAGAACTCTAGCAGCAGCATTCTGAACAAGCTGAAGCTTCCTCAGAGTTTGTTTTGGGAGACCTGTAAGGAGACCATTGCAGTAATCAAGCTTATGTATTGTGTACAAGTTTTTGTAAGTCTTCGGTGGAGATGAGCCCTCTAAGTCTACATTTTTAAGGTGACAATATGCCGATTTTGTAAATGATTTGATGTGACTGTCGAAATGTAAATTTGAATCCATGATAACCCCAGATTTCTGGCTTGGATTGAGGTTTTCAGGGACGGAGAGTGAAGGTGTTGGGTTACTTTAAGCCTTTCCGTTTTAGAACCAAATACAACTATCTCTGTTTTGTCCTCATTTAGTTGAAGGAAATTTCGGCACATCCATTCTTTCACTTGCTCAATGTATTGGCACAGCAGATCTATGGGCCGATAGTCATTTGGTGACAGCGATACATAGATTTGCGTGTCATCAGCATAGCAAGGATGGTCAATATTGTTATTTTGCATGATTTGCCCTAGTGGGAGCATGTAGATGTTGAATAAAGAGGGTCCTAAGATCGAACCTTGTGGGACTCCACATGTCACGTTGGTTGATTCTGATACAAAGTCGCCAATGGAAACCAAGTAGTTCCTATTTTGTAGGTAGGACCTGAACCAATTTAAGACTGGGCCTGAAAGCCCCACCCAGTTTTCTAACCTGTCCAGAAGTAATGTATGGTCTACAGTGTTGAATGCAGCACTGAGGTCAAGTAGCATTAGTATTGAGGTTTTGCCAGAGTCTTTGTTAAGACGGATGTCTTTTACAACTTTAATAAGGGCGGTCTCAGTGCTGTGCAGGGGTTAAAATCCTGATTGTCATAGCAACCAGTTGATGTCAGGAAGTGATTAAGTTGCTGGAGGACAACTTTCTCAATGATTTTACTTATGAGGGTAGATTTGATATTGGTCTGTAGTTGAGAGAGGCTTATAAGGTGCAGGTCACCAGTTATAACTAGACAGTCAAATTCTGTGGAGATGCTAGACAATAAGTCTTTGAAGTCATCGAAAAAAATTGCAGAATATGTGGGTGGCCTGTAAATAATTAATAGGAGAACTCTGGGGGAGCATTTCAATACAGCACTAAGGTATTCGAACGATGGAAAATCACCAAATAACATCTGTTTCCCCTGAAATACATTTTTAAATACAGCAGCAACCCCTCCACCTCTTTTTCCAGATCTATATGCATCAAAAAAGTTATAGTTGGGAGGAGCTGTCTCTATCAGAACGGTTGCACTGTTATTTTGTTCCAGCCATGATTCGGTTAAAAACATAAAATCCAGTTTATAAGTGGTAATAAAATCATTAACTAAAAATGATTTGTTATTAAGAGACCTCACATTAAGTAGAGCCATCCTGATGGAGTTGCTGATAGGCTTTAAGGTTGTTTTTGGTTTGGAGGCAATCGATATGAGATTTGTGAGGTTAGCAGTGTGTCTACGTTTCCCTTTGCTTACTCTCTTAGTGGTAACAGCATGAATGCAAAAGTTGCCCTGCTTTGACGTAGGCAACCTTGGGTTCAGCAGATGATGTGAAACTTCCTTTATACTGTGTCTATGGCTGAACCCTTTTTTGTCTCAGTAATACTCAGGACTACTATCAGTACAGGGGGCGGGGGGCTGGGGCGCCATCCTCTTGGGTGTTATCAGCCTGTGGACATGGCGATGCTATCATTGACACAGATGCAACATATTCCAGTTTCTTAAATTCAGCTGGAAAATCGCAAAGGGAGGAGACATTGGGGCTGGAGTTGTTGTTGTGGCTATGGGAGAGATGAGGCTGGAGGTCATCGTTGATGGGGGAATGCAGAGGAGGGGGTTGGCCGTTCCTCGCCAAGCCAGCATCAGCGATGGGGGAAGGCAGAGTGTTGATGGCGTCGGGCGGGCTGTTGTCTCTCTTCAAGGTCTGTGGGCTGTCTGCTATCTGTGTGTCAGATAGTGGCAGAGTAGATGTGTGGGGGAGGCTGTAGTCTCGCTTCTTCTCAACCTGTGCTCTTACTGTGGCCTGTGCGTGAGACCATGGAGATTTGTGGGAAAGCGAGAAGAGAAGATTGTCCCTTCACAGTTTTGAGCCTACCCTGTTTGGGTGTAGGCCATCTGCCAGTCTCGTTTCAAATAAAGCCACTGTCTGTTGCAGTTTGGTGCAGTCTGTGCATTTCCCAGTCTCCACGCCTGAGATATCCGAGTGCACAGGCATGTTGGCGATAGGAAAGTCCAAGGCTTTTTCTGCCGTCTGATCCGGGAGTCATAAAAAGTGCCAAAATGTCATAAAAAGTGCCAAAATGTATTGTTGAATCGAGCGATGGAGGACGACGGAAACAAAATTAGTATTTTTTCCAATGCCTAGCGGAGCTTCGGGAAACATGACCTCTCTCTCTGCTGCCTCTTATCCTCACTCTTATTATTAGAAAGATAATGTTAACTTCTTCTTCATTTCTGAGTTATCTAGTGTTGATGGTGATGACATCCTCATGATAAACAGTCGGGATGTATTTAAAAAGTAGCTAAAAATACGAGTCTCATGATATGCAACTTATGGTTGTTTTAACCGTTCTCAAAGGTAAATTCAGATCTTTCTCCCCCGTCTCTGGTAGAAAGTTCTGCTGCAAGATTCGTCCGAAGAATACAAGGAGGTGGAGACGCTGTTTCGTCAGACGATGACCAACTTTGACATCGTGAAGATTGAGAGGATTCAGAACAAGAGTCTCTGGGACCACTTTCAGTTGTACGTCACTCAGTCTGAGAATCCATAAAATGGCCGAAACCAGGGGAATCGAACACAGCACGCTGTTCGACTCAAAGTGATAACTTTGAGTCAAACAGCGTGTTTAATGCTTTTTATCATAAGCATTAAACACTATTATTTTTATCATTATAAGCATTATCGTTTTGAGTCGAACACCATACAGTGTTTGATTTCCCTCGTGTCGGCCATTTTACAAACGGTGTTCGACTCGTACGGTGCGGATCTGTGCGGTGTTCGACTCAAAACGATAACGTCTACAACGATCAACTGAAATTTTAACTCTTTTTGAAATCGTGTTTTATAAAAGGCAAAGGGATCAAATGAAGACGAAGAACGGGGGCCGTTGCGTGGCCGAGAGGAAGCTGTTCCACGGCACAGACTCCAAGTACATCGACGCCATCTGCTGCTCGAACTTTGACTGGAGGATCTGCGGAACCCACGGGACCGCCTACGGCAACGGTGAGCTAGCCGCTACGACACCGCTGCAGGGCTTAAAGGTGCAGTGTGTACGATGAGGGGCATCAAGCACAACAGTCTTGGAAGGTATTGTATGTACATAAGTGTGTTTGAGTTATCAAACAGCCCATAAAAAAATACTCCAATCGTGTGTTGTTGATTTACAATGTCCACAGAGGGAGTCCAATGCCATGGAAGTTGCCTTGTTTCTACAGTAGTCTAGAATGGACAAATGGCTCTAGAAGGACTAGTTTCAAATGTTAAATCATAATCGCTGTCATTCTTAAGCTGTCAAACTATGACCTAAAGCTTGTTGATACCTACTGGCAACTCACAGGTCAGTACCACCTGGACGGATGGCATTAAATCCTACAGACTGCCACTTTAACAACTGACCTGTGTTCGATTGGCTTGGATAGCCAAAGGTTGCACAAACAAACTTTAGATGTGCCAATATACTTGAAATGGGTTCAACCTTTTTAGATAAGATGTATTATTCTGGGGGTATTTTCTGTGTGTATTCGATGGATTCAGGGTCAATGTTTCAAAACACAAGCTCAAGCTGAAGATAAAGCGACACTTCATATTTCTTCTCTTCTTATCTTGTCACACTTCCCCCTCCGTCCCTCTCCTCGTCTCCTCTCCTCTCTTCCTCTGTCTTCTCCTCTTCTCTTTCTTCTTTGTCTACTCCTCTCCCCTTATCTCCTCTCCTCTGTCTCCTCCCCTCGTCTCTCTCCCCATCCCCAGGCAGTTACTTCGCCCGGGATGCCAGCTACTCCCACAACTACACCGGGAACACCGCGACGGTCCGCTCCATGTTCGTGTCCCGTGTGCTGGTGGGTCACCACACCCGGGGGAAGGCCGGCTACGTGCGCCCGCCCTCCAAGGACGGCGGGGACACCCTCTTCTACGACAGCTGCGCCGACGACATCCGCTCGCCCTCCATCTTTGTCGTCTTCGACCGGCCTCAGATCTACCCGGAGTTCCTGCTCACGTACAAGGAGAAGGCGTCGGCCTCGGATGACTGGTCCTGGGTGATGGCCCCTGCCGCGCCGGTGGTGCAGCCCACGCCGGTGGTGAAGCCCACGCCAGTGCCCACAGCCACGCCTGCGAGGGCGTACGGCAACACTTCCTCGTTCTTGAATGCCGTCCCTCCACCACAGCGCTACGCCCCCTCACTGCAACCCTACGTCAGCCCCCAGCCTACGAGATACAGCCCCCCGCCCCCGACGTACCCCAGCCCGAAGCCGAAGCCAAAGGACTCATGTGTGGTGTGCTAGGGCGGGGCAGGCAGTGTTGGCAAAGTTCACTTTCTACATGAACTAGTTCCAAGTTCAGTTCACAATTTTTTTATATCCCACTTTATATCCCCCCCAATTTTTTTATATCCCACTAAGAAAATAGTTCACAAAACTATTTTCTTAGTTCAAAGTTCCAACAATTAACTACCGGTCGTTCATAATAATTTTTTCAATATGTTGCTGAAAGCTATTATTTTTCAAAATTATGGCCACAGCCCATATAGAACCACAGACAGCAATTATTTGATCCGTTTTTAACCCTGAAACTATGCGTCAGATTTCATCTTCATATCCAATTTTGAATCCTTATCCAACCAGGGTTTACATTAGCATTTAGGGGACAGCCTTTCCCCACTGATGCTTTAACGCTTGGTTGTTGTCCAATCAGTCCACACTACTGGCCGCTGCAGCTTTCACCCCTACAGTATATTCTCAAAAACATGAGGAAAAACTTGCTGTCTTTTTAAATGAGGAATTATTATATTATTTTTTTTATAAGAAAAACAGGAAAGAATTCCTTAGGGTGCAATAATAATTTTCCATTTCAAATTCTATTTCACTACATACTTAAAAGGAATACTTGAATCCTCGAAAAGACAGGTTAATCAAACTAGTTTTGCTGAACGAGTGTGTTACGAGTGGCGGGGCGTGCACTTATTTAACATGCCCGCGGTATTCAAAGACTAGGAATATTTAAATATTCTATGAAACTTAAAACTGAACCATTTATTCGTTAGAGTTGGATTTATACTCAATGCAGGAACACTATTGGAGGGGTTTGGACGAACATTGGAACTAAATGAATTGTTTGGAGTGCCGCGGCAGAACGAATCAAGGAGTAGTGCAGTTAGCAGTTTTTTGCCCATAGAAGGCAAATCCGTTAAACATAGACTGTTAAACAATATCCCCCCGACCTCGGAGATAATCAGAACAGCTGGTCAGGTGAAATTAATTGATCCACAGAATAAAAACATCCTTATTTTGACATAGGTCTGCATGCATTTGTTAGATTGCTCAAACCATGTTTGCATATTTAGTCTTCTTTTTCTCGACTCTCCAGCATCCCCATAATTAATGGCCTCGGTGTGCAAAGAAAGGCGGGATTTCCGACGCTCCTTTTACAGTAAACCACTTTGAACGTTCAAATAACCCTCAGAGTTAAGTCTCTATCAGTCCCAACATTTAGAAACAGAATCGAAAAAGTCCAAGAGTGAATTGGGTCAGTGGGGGTGAGGGTCGGTGAGTGAGGGTCGGCGACTATCCCCAATGAAGAATGTCGTGTAGTCACTAAAGCGCATGCAATTAAGAAATAATCGCACTAATTAAGAATAACGATAATTTGAATGAAATTTATATCAATGACGCGTCGGAATGGCGGGACGTTTGAAAGAAACGGCCCGCCAATTGGGAAGCAGGCCTCATGAAGGCCGCGTCCCCCGGTGTTTTGCTGAGTCATGGTGTGTCGAGTCATGGAGACAGTACGACCCTGGAGGACTTCGGGAATCTGTTTTGGTTTTAGTTCTACCTTTCCCATCTGTAGAAGGGCTTTGGGTCTCGACTCGTTCAACATGAGGTCTAATCTGAAAAGCCTGAGGTTTAGTAAAAAGAAAATGTATTGATACATTTTCTGTTGTACATTAAAATGATACGATATATACATAGAGAAAAATGCTTTATGGTAACCAACATTTGCGTAGCGATGCGCTGCTGTTTGATTGCCCAGTTGAATGATTTTTCAAATCTATGGAAACCACTGCTGGCCTTAACGAAGGATTCACTCCGAATCCTGTTCGTCCACACGTCAGGGAGAGGACTTCATCAAGAGTGTAAATAAAACATTTAAATGTCTGTACCGACTGTGGCCAGCAGAGGGCAGCAACTACACACGAATCAACGACCAATGTCATAATTGTGTTTAATTACTTAAAAAAACAGGTTGGTTTGCAGGGTTATATACATCATTTATTTGCTACAGTGTGTATCATCCTGAAGGAACAATCTGTGATAGCTTGTGTAACTCCAAAAAAAAAAAGTATATAAATTGATTGAAAAATCGAACCGTTTTTGAGACTGCATTACTTCTGTGACAAATGTAGTTTACATAATCAGTCAGTTAATTTATTTGGCCAATGTATTTAACACAGACTAACACATTACACTGTGATCTGTGATGACCAATGCCACCAGCGAGTTACACCGCATCACGTCGCGAAGTTACACCGCCTCACGTCGCGAAGTAGCCAGAGAAAGAGAGGGTGAACACGGCCAACGGCGAAAGAAAAACAGCATGTTGCTCCAGCCATCTGGGACCAGTGTTGCCAGATTGGGCGGGAAATCTGGTCCAATCTGGCAACGCTTTCAGAGATGTGAGGTGTGGAAAATGATATTATCCGAGTGTTTAATCATTGCGTTATAATCCTAAAGTATAGGCCTGCCTACATGTTGCCTTCGTCTCTGCTGTTAACATAGAACCGCTTGATCCAATACGATCCAGCGTCTAACCGCTCATTTCTAATTCAACACCAGTGGTTGTAACTTCTATTCCGCTGTAAGGCAGCTCTGATCTCCAGCTGCAGAGTTTTTTTTATATATATATATATAATATGTCCATGGTCCAGGCCTCCCTGTGAACGGGGGCCGCCTCTTCCTCCGGATCCCGGCCGCCCCAGCAGGTGCGTCTCATCCCGGTCATTAGGGGCGGGATCGAGGCGTGGGGCTGAGGCTCATCGAAGAGTAGATGATCCATGGATCGGAGAGGGGTCTTGGGTCTGGTGTGTGAGATGCTTCGCCTCCCTCCCCTCCCGTTCCCGTTGTGTTAAGAGACGACCCTGCATGGCTTTGGGAATCCGTTTGGTCATACTGTGGGTCTATCTTTGGGCGGGCGGGTGATTTCTGTTGTAGGGATTAGGTTTCCTGCAGCTACAGCCGTTGAGCTGCAGGTTGGAAGTGATCTTTGTTGTTTATGTCAACATAATCACTACGAGGATGATTTTGGTAATCATACGTTATCGTGGCAATGCAGGTGGAAGCATGTTGCATTGAGAGATTATTGCTCGCTTCCAGTATTAATAGTAGGCTATTGACAAAGTTATAATTGATAATTACAGTATTTTAATTGGCATACTCTTGTATAATGATGGCGATTATGCAATGGACTTTTGATTCATTCATTCATGTTTTTTTATGATCATTATGAATATTATTTATGCATCCATCATTAATAACAATCAACCATCATTTATTACAATCTGGTTATAGTAATTCGGAATGAAGCTGTCTGTCTAAAGCAGGTAGACAGCTGTCTGTCTACCTAACTGCATGCGGACAATCAGGTGTCTCCAGGCTTGCGGTCCTGAATGCATAAGACTACACTTCCTGGCATGCATCGGGGGAACACGGAGCGATCTGGACAGGGAGGCTGAGCGCCAGCCTATGAGGGATCGTGATCAGCGTTGCCAGATTGGGCCCGGTTTCCCGCCCAATCTGGCAACCCTTGGTGCAGTGCAGGTTGCCAGATTGGGCAGGAAATCTGGCCCGATCTGGCAACGCTTATCGTGATTGTGACACGAGCGCATAAGGAGAACCACCCGACGCTGTAGGGACCCCTGAGCTCCGCGTAGGTAAGTGTTTACATCTTTTAAATTAAAATGTGTGCAGGATGTTGTGCAACTCGTTCACCTGATCAACAATTTAACCGCGTGTCCATCGCTTTGGGGGGGGATCTGAGTTTTTACGAGCATCCTGTCCCCCGTTTCCTCCAGTTAATCTACCTTATGCATCCAATTGGCGTGAGCCTTGCTTGCTGCATGCACCGTGCTTTGATCGTCCTGAGATGTAACAATGCAACAATGCATTTGCTGCGGCGGTCGTCGTCAGATGCATCAGTTTTACGGTCTCCGGTGCGTGCATCGCGCTCCGTTCGACGCACCGGAGAGGGGATCCCTCGGCCGTGTCCCTGTGGTGCATCAGCCTCCATTTGTCACACCTTAATCGTAGTCTTACCGGGTCCCGACCTGGATAAACGCAGAATGCAGAAAAAGTAGACGTATTGTTATGAATATTAACTTAATTCAATTGTACTGCTAAATCTTTGCAGATAGTTTGCCTTTTGTGTAAAAACCAAACGCTTTTTTTGCATTTGTTGCGGTACTTTTGCCAGTTTTTTTCTTCCTAATGTGTGTTTTTTTTTTTATCAGAGGCACCGCTGCACTTTTGTATGATGTCATGCTGGTAAATATGACCGTTGTCATGAAATATTCATTAGGCGTTGAAGGAACCAAACTGCTCGTTAATAGACCACACAGTCCTGGGCTAGGGTAGGCCGACCCAAACATCTCTCAGGTCTCTTGTTAATAGACAGTCTAGTACACAGTCCTGGGCTAGGGTAGAACAACCCTAACATCTCTAAGGTCTCTCGCTGGAAAGACGCTTTCTGTTTTACCTGCAAATCAGACCAAGCTCTGCTGGGTTGCGATGGGGAATGTATAATCATTCATAACGAGTTTGATGGCGTTAATACAATCATGTTTTGTGGGATATAATAACACATTTTACTTCCAGACAGTAAGGCTGGTGTCCCAGCCCTATGTACCACATTTCCGAAAGGCAATTTCCTGTGTCTTTAAGAGTCCTATTTCTACACACCTAGATTCCCGTACCCTGTTCCGCTCGATGCGTCCAACGTGCGTCTGACGCCAGATGGATTTGTCTGAGCTAATAGAGAGTCTGCTCTATTTGTCCAGCCCTTAACCACCGCTCCGGCCACAGAGGGGTTCCCGTTGTACTACGCTCCCGGGCCGAACCCAACCCGTCCCTCTGATGGGCTTTGGGGTTCCCACTGCTGTCCTGCTGCTGTACCCCGCTGTTTGCCTATTCTCACATGACTCGCTTCCCTTACCCTCGGATATAGTTTGGTTCTTACCATCTATTCGATTCTAACCGAGGTCGGAATACTGTAGGATACTGTGGAATACCGTGGAATAACGTGGAGTACAGGGAATACCGTTAAGAAGGGAATACAGAGTACCGTAGAATATTGTAGGATACCAGGGAATACCGTAGCATACCGTAGAATACCATGGAATACCAGGGAAGACGGTATACTGTGGAATACCATAGAATACTGAGGAATATCTTAGGATTCCTGGTCTGATCTGGTAGAGATTCTAAACATAGGAAACTCCACCAGACTCGCAGTCTCTCGGTTCAGCGATATAGCCATACGCGGAGCCAGCGTGAGTTCAATCCCATCTCTGTGCTTGTGTGCGTGCATGCAAGCGTGCGTGCGTGCGTGCGTGTTTGCGTGTGGAGTTCCATCTGGCCACGGTTCCGCCGGGCGTGACACCGGGTTCTGCAGTGTAACGTGAGGCGAGGGGGTCGACCTCAGGGTGTGTGTCAACAACGTGAAGACACGAAACCACCGAGTCCACCCAGATTCACCGACGTGAGGCTGCAGGAAACGCTCTTCCCTCGTCTCAGCGCAGTCTAGACGCAGACACCGCCGTGGGGAGGATGCACAGGAAATGATCCATTTCCTTTGTGGCTGAATTATCCAATCAAAGCTGGTTTATTACAGCTCATCATTTTAAAGGGTGATCACACCGTGGATGGTGTGTGGTTTATCACCCTGTGCTTTCTTTGGCAGGCAGTCTAACACCGGGGGGGGGGGGGGATGTTTAACGCCTTACGCCTGTGGGTATGTCCACCATGTAGTGCTCGGGGTGGGGGGGGGGGGGGGGGGGGGGGCGGGGGGGTATGGGGGATCAACAGACCGTCGATGACATTTATGCTTTGAAAATGTCCATCTTTTATGGCCGATGGTCCGGAAGACATGCTCTGATTGACGACCAAAGTGTGGGCAACCCTGGAGTAATCAATGGACAGCGTTTTACACTCCCCCCGGTTGGCATGGGGATATGCTACTACGGTAGCGTAGCGGTGAGCTCGCCGGTGTCTCGTGATTGGCAGGGCCATCCCACTAAGCTTTGTGTAGTGGGTGGAGGAAGGCGGACAGGCTGGGCAAAAAGGCGCTAATCACTCCTTAAAGTAATTACCCCCGTTGGTCAAGCAGTGCAGCTGCTACAGGACAGAACACAGCCAGTTAGGACGGGACAGACGGACACAGAACAGCTGTGAAACGGCACGGACCAACGTTGTGCCAGGTCTGGTGGTAGAGCGGGTAAGGACCATCTGTGGTGACTCATGATGTTGACATCACCCACCACGACCAGCTCCTCGTCTTCTTCTTTGGTTTAAGAGCAATCTCCTGATGCAGCAGAAAGAAAGAAAAAATCAATGCAAACTAATTTCATAAAAACAAAAACTGTGGGCTGCTCAACAATCTTTCTGTGATTTGGTTTTCGAGACGGTGTGCTGCTGCTGCTTGGGAAAGGGCGCAGTAATCCTTCTGGGGTTGCGTCCAAAAGCTCAATCTACCAAATTTACCAATTTACCAAAGCTCAATCTTTGGTAAATTGTAAATGGACTGCATTCGTAAAATGCTTTTTCTAACCTATGGCCACTCAAAGGTCTTTACAATACTGCCAAACATTCACCCATTCAGGCACATATTCAGACATGGGTGGCGGAGTCAACCACGCGAGGCGACAGCCAGCAGTCAGGGTGAGGCGTCTTGCTCAGGGAGACCTCGACGCTCAGGAGGAGCCGGGGATCGAACTAGCGACCTTCCGGTTACCAGCCAACCCGCTCTACCTCCTGAGCCACCAGGCGCACTCAACATCCAACCTGGCCGTTGCCAGACCAAGCTCAATCGTAGATTGCACGCTGGTCTGGGGAAGCTGCCGTCATTTTCTTCAGCTCAAGAGGCGTGATCAACGGGCCTAGTTCAACTGACTCTGTACACAATTTGCTGCTTGCCGCCGCTTCCCTGTCGTCATTGTGTTAAAGCAGCCCAATAGCGCGCCAGGGGGAAAAGCCAGCTTGGTGATTGGCTCCCGCAAAAACGTTTCAGAAGCAGACAGAAATGTATTGCTCTTCTCCAGACCCTTCAGCAAGGCGAATTCAAATCGATGGGCGGGGCTTCCCAGTCTTCTCCCCACTATGACCACAGGGTCATAGTGGTCATACCCCCCCCCCACTCCCTGGAGGAAGGGGCGGGGGGGGGGGGGTGCATGGACGGTACGGACTATAGATTATCAGTCGTGTGTAACTCAACTGTTACTCCAGCAGATCGATGAGTGTGAGGATGTGGGCGGTGTTGGTCTTGTCGCCATGTTGCACGTTTGCAGTCGAAGACGTTGGGGTGTAGCGACCACGGCCAGGGCATGTAGTGAATGTCGAGTAGTAGTCGAGGGACCTTTTGACACGCTCACACACCAGGGCTTTAGTTTCCGCAGTTGTCAGCGAATGAGGAACACACACACACACACACACACACACACACACACACACACACACACACACACACACACACACACACACACACACACACACACACACACACACTGTTCGTGTAATGCAGGCCAGAATTCACATCTGCTCCTAAACATGTTTCCATGGCATTCCAACAGTTCACCTTTTGGATTTCTAGGATGAATTATGCCGTGATGCGGAAGTGATGTCACAGAGGGGTGTGTTCAGGAAAAGCGATATCACCCCGTTGCTCTCATACGCTCACACTTTAGCAGCATTCTTGTAATGTTCCGGTGATCCACACATCTGGTCTGGAGTGCCTTGACCCCTCACCATCACTGCCTCGCCTCACCGCTGGCCATCATGAATTATAAAGAGGAGGAGGCATGATAGCTCGCCTGCTGTTCGCCACGGGGGGGGGGGTATATACAGCTAACCTATACCGCCGCGGGATCGCTCATTAAAACGAACACGTAAATAGATTTCATTACAAACAGTCTTCTCACGCTATTGGCTTGGTGTGTGTGTGTGTGTGTGTGTGTGTGTGTGTGTGTGTGTGTGTGTGTGTGTGTGGTTGCTGCATTGTATAATCGATACTATACGGTAGTGTGTTTCATCCGTGCCCCAACGCGGCCTGCATTAGCCACAGGGTCTCCTATAGCATTATCTCTCTCTCAGCACCCTGTCATTAAGGCTCCCTGACTGACGGTGATTATCACCTGCCTTCCTCACTCTGGAAGCAAGCAGGGAGCTCCCATTGTATTACTACAGTGCCATCTGAGTGCCAGTATCGTATGTATACGATGCTATGGTCATGGTCTTTTGTGTGAGTGTTAATGGATAGGGTTAAACACAGAACATAATGTAGTTCATGTGTATTGACGAGTCGAATACTGTGTGTAGGACTGTACCATTCATTAGCTTACCGTGAGGTAACTTTTCCGCCTCAAAAGGTGAATGAAAAAATATGTGTTGTTTTTTTTGCATCGATTTCATCTACAGGTTGTTTCAAAAATCGTAAAGATGGCCAGACCATGAGAGCACATTTGCTCTGTGATGATGGTGGTAGGGAATATAAATCAATGGGCAGAGACATGAATCACTGAGGTTAGTGTAAATATCATCGCGCATTATTGAATCTGACGGGAAATCAATGGGAGGTGAATGGTTGTCTGAGAGCGACCTTTTATAAGGGAAGCAAATCATCGAATCATGATACGGCTTTGTGGAACAACAGATAAAACAACTGCATCCATCAACAATAATGGTGGGGGGGGTTGGTGCAGTGACTAGGGGCTGTGATGGTGCAGTGACTAAAGGGGGTGGTGTAGTGACTAGGGGGGTGATGGTGCAATGACTAGGGGCTTGAGGGTGAAATCCTTGAGCGAGATGATGGCCGTCTGTATCCTACCTGTTAGCCTTCTCGAGCGAGCTGCCTCACCCCGACGACCTGTATCTCAATTCATTAGGAGTCCCTTTGGTGTAGACTCATCGGATTGAGGTCTACATATTAATATTAGTCATAGTAACATTATCGATGGATATCAAAGTTGTTTTTGCATAAAGGGTAATAGTCAGCAGCAGTGACTGGGACACGCAAGAAAAAACAAATGGTGCATTGCATCCCCAAGACCAGATTACGAGAGGCGGGGGGGTAGAAGGAGCGAGAGACACGCATTCTCTGCCGACATCCATAATAGATCACAGGTTTAACTCCGGTGGTCCCCCGACGGCGTCTCTGTACCCCTGTTCACGTCAGTCAAATGGGGCCGTGGTCATTAACGCAGGGAGCCCACAGCTGGGAATCACCCCGCCGGGATCGTCGGTTGCAGTCGCCCCGGCAACCGGGCGCGGGGCAACCGCATCAGGACCGCGTTGGGTGTGTTTTCGAAAAGGGGGGGACGACCCTGGGGGTAAACTGAGGTCCGCTGAGATCAGGAGATGTGAGTCATCACGGCAGACGAAGGGAAGATGAGTAAAGCAGAGTGAAGGACAAAGGTCTATTTAACCGGCGCGGGGTCGCAGTGTGTTTCCATTACCGCCGGCGCTCAAAGTGACACCATTTCATGTTGCAATCAAAAGCCAATCCCAGGTTTCCCTCCCGGCTGCCACTTCAGAAAGGTCGGATCCGGGCCTCTGCCGGATTGCATCGTTATCTTCTCTGTCTCGATCTCCCCGTCTAATGTCACGGTCCAGCTTTGCGTTTGTACCTGTTTTTTAAAACAAACAGTGTATTTGCGAGATCTCCACTAGAACTTTAAAGATGAGAGCTGCGATTGATCACAGATAGGAAACGTGCCTTGTTTCACGAGTGTGTGCATATATTTAGTCCAAACAAGCTCCACCGACGTGTGTGTGTGTGTGTGTGTGTGTGTGTGTGTGTGTGTGTGTGTGTGTGTGTGTGTGTGCTCCTCCTCATCTCCTCATTCGCTGACACCTGCAAAAACAAATCAAAGCCGTGGTCTGCTGTGATCTGTGGCAGTGAGCTCCTGATGAGTATTACAGAGCCCTGCTGGTTCTCATTCGAGCTGTGTCTGAGGGCCCCACTCCAGCCTGGTAATCCAGCAAGCCATCTCCTCCTCTTCGCTCCTCCTCAGCACTGGATCTCTGCGGCCTGTCCCTGTCCATTCACTGCCCTCCATCCTGTATCCTTGTGGCTCCCTTATTCAATTCAAAGTCAATGCAATTTTATTTGTGTAGCCCTTAATCACAGGTACAGCCTCAAAGGGCTTAACAGGCCATATTTCTATGATACCTCCTCACCCTAGCCCCCCAGTGGGCAAGAAAAAACTAAAAGGAAGATATTCCTTTTTATATATTACAACAAAGCATCGTATTTACAATACTGTGAGGGCAGTCACAGCGAGATTCAAAGCTGGTTTAGTAGCTGATTCACAGCTGGTTTTACTAGACGAGAACCACAGAATCACCATCTTCTGCGTGGATCTTTCCATCTCCTCCACCCGAGACATCTCCATCTACAATCCTGTGAGTGCAGACCCAGTGTGATTCAAGGACTTTTTTGTTTTAGTACGACGGAAAAGGCGATGTTAATATCGTGCTCTAGTGACGCAGCTTGACAAGAAGCACAGAATCACCATCTTCTGCGTGGCGACGGTTAATTCTAAGAACTACGATGTGTCGTGAGAGCGACTTCATAACGGGAACGCTGTGCCTGTGTGGGATACTGACACCTTTTTTTTTTTCTTCTTTCGGTTCAGAGAGTGGCAAGTCGAGTTTCACAGGATCTATTTTCTACTGGCGCCTCAGAAGGCGCTTCTCTGTTCTGAGTCCTGCCAAACTGCATTCTGGGCTTTTTCATCGTAATATGGAGGAGGAGGAAAAGGTTATTTTATTTGTTGTTTATTGAGTTATTTTAGCAGACACTTCTATCCGAAGGAACTTGTGAATTAAGAAGCATGTTTCAGGAGGTGAGACACTAGTGAGACCAATTCACAAATTATTAGTCTAAATTTATCTGGAACCTGTTCATTAATTTTCAGTTATCAACGGGCACCGGTCAGAATGCCTGTGGGCGCGATTAGACAGACCAACAACCAATCAGAATAACGACATGTGTGACAGCTCAGAAGTGGCCATCATGGTTGTTTATGAAAATGTCTCAACGGCGCTCCCATTGGCCGCTCGTCTGTTCAGTCACCTTATCAACCCCGCCCCATAATATATATAGGGTTGTGATTGGCTGACCCAGCCAGGTCTGGGGAGAATCTGTCTGAACTGGAGGGGGCCAGACCCATATGTTAGATCAAATATAACATGAGCTCGCAGATTCTTCCGGCTTCCAGGCCAGGGTTAGACCTGTTGCTCAAGAGCAAGCAAATTACAAACTAATAGAGAAACCAAAAATCTAAGGGAGGGACAGATTTCTACCAACCCTGACAGACGGTATAGTCACCATTACAGTACACTTTCTACAATATCAAGTGCATTCACCTAAAGGGAAGAATTAAACATAAAAACCTGTTCATGTGTGTTTCACATGACAAGGCCAGGATGCTGACACTGGGCATCGAACCCAGTACCTTTCAGCTAGGAGTCCGACTCCTGATCCAACGCTCTCCAGTTCCTACATGGTGCGGTGCACACAGCTAGCTGTGACCGCAGGAACCCTGTGAATGTCTCCCAGCAGCACCAGGGAGTCCGTTACCCGTCGACCGGACCGGGGGACGCTGTATTGATCGTTTGCGTCGGGCTCCATGCTTACTATTGATCTGTTTTCCAGGAGAGGTAAAACGGCACCTTGGTCGAGGTAATGTCCTCCCAGCTCCTTTCATTTAGCCATCAAAAGTGTGGACCTCAGATAAAAACACTATTAGCTCCAGAATCGGGGAGGTGTGTGTGTGTGTGTGTGTGTGTGTGTGTGTGTGTGTGTGTGTGTGTGTGTGTGTGTGTGTGTGTGTGTGTGTGTGTGTGTGTGTGTGTGTGTGTGTGTGTCCATAATCAGCCTGGAGAGGCTGCAGTCGCCATGAACAGGAATGAGACAAGGGAGGGAGGGTTGGATTTCCTACCCCTACTGCATCACCTACCTGTTCTCAAACTGTATTTACTACGAAGTCTGTTTCACCAACACAAGATATTTTGGGGAGGGAATAAAATGAAAATGAATTTCAATAAGGTACGTGCATGTTACATTTTGTAAACAAAAGGTGGTATTCCGAATGTGTTCAATGTTATTAGGATGGTATTCCGTTTTGATTACGTTATTAAGGCGGCATTCTGATTTTATTATTAGGGTGGTATTCCGATTCAACACAACTCAATCTGTCTCTTAAAAAGGAAAAAAGCCCCTTTGCGTCTAATAAACTTCCTCTGCACAGCGAGCGTTCTCCTTTAAACCCGTCTTTCTCTTACTGCTCGGGAGAGGAGCGCTAATCCCTATGAATGGGTCTCTGGCACCCGGCCTCACGTCTCTCCGGAACGCATTGTGTCGGTGTCTCTCAGCCAGCGCTCTGCGGCTGGTCCGCTAATGGAAGCAGCTCTGTAGCCTACCGCCGGTACCGGTGAGGTGTCTCCGGTGCCGCCGCGTGTGTCCTGACTCCTGACAGATTTAGCGCACAGGATAATGCGTTGTATGCAAATCAACCGCTGAACAAACACGTCGCTGTCACTGCGACCGATGTTGTCCCTGCACGGTTTAAATGGCGATAGCGAAAATGCGATCTGACTGACTGTGTTTCCCTGTCCTTCCTCCTTCCTCCTTCCTCTTCCTCTCTGTCTTGCCGTTGCTCTGCTTCTCTGCCTTTGTACTCTTATGATTTAATGTCTTCTCTCTGCCTCATGAATAACCATCTCTCTCTACCTTTCTCCTTCTCTCTCTCTCTCTCTCTCGCTCTCGCTCTCTCTCTCTCTCTCCATGTCGCTCTCTCTGTCTCTCTGTCTCTGTCTCTCTCTCTGTCTCTCTCTCTCTTACAGATTCCTGACCCCCCTTAGTCTCTTGGCCTGACCTCCGACCCCTAACCATGAACTACCTTCGGCGCCGCCTGTCCGACAGCAGCTTCGTGGCCAACCTGCCCAACGGCTACATGATGGACCTCCAGCGGCCGGACCCCCCAGGGGGCACCCCCCCCACCTCCTCCACCCCCACCTCCTCCACCCCCTCCACCTCCACCCCCGCCTCCCCGGCCATGGAGCGGCGCCAGCCCCCGGGCCAAGCTGCGGAGCAGCCCCCCCACACCCCGCCCCCGCCCGCCAAGGCCGCCGCCCCCGCCCCGTCCGCCGCCAAGGCTCCTCCCACCACCACCACTGGCCCCGCCCCCGCCCCGGCCGTTACCGCGGCGCCGGCTCCGTCCTTTGGGGGCGGCGGAGGCGGCTTCCTCAGCTCCTTCTCCAGTGTGGTAAAGAGCGCGCAGTTGGCGCAGAACGTAGCCGCCGCCGCGCAGGCTAGGACCGCCGCCGCCGCCGCTGCTGCCGCCGCCGCGGATGCTAAGCCCGTAGTCCGAAAGCCCAAGATCCTGCTGGTCATCGACGGAGCGCACACCGACTGGTGAGTGCAGCCGGAGCAGAATCGCCCCGTCTTAAAGGGGCAGTGTCACGCCACCAGGTGTGGGGGCGGTCTTAAAGGGGCAGTGTCACACCACCAGGTGTGGGGGCGGTCTTAAAGGGGCAGTGTCACACCACCAGGTGTGGGGGCGGTCTTAAAGGGGCAGTGTCACACCACCAGGTGTGGGGGCGGTCTTAAAGGGGCAGTGTCACGCCACCAGGTGTGGGGGCGGTCTTAAAGGGGCAGTGTCACACCACCAGGTGTGGGGTCGGTCTTAAAGGGGCAGTGTCACGCCACCAGGTGTGGGGGCGGTCTTAAAGGGGCAGTTTCATGCCACCAGGTGTGGGGGCGGTCTTAAAGGGGCAGTGTCACGCCACCTGGTGTTGAGGCAGTCTTAAAGGGGCAGTGTCACGCCACCATGTGTGGGGGCGGTCTTAAAGGGGCAGTGTCACGCCACCAGGTGTGCGTGTGATTGCCAGTTATAAGCCTTAAAGGAGCGCTCTTAAAGGGGCGGTGTCACGCAACCAGATGTGGGCGTGATTGGCCGTTATAAGCCTTAAGGGGCAGTCTTAAAGGGGCTATCACGCCGCCAGCTGCGGCGGGATTGTCCGATATATGCTTTAAAGGGGCGGTCTTAAAGGAGTGGTATCATGCCACCAGGTGTGCGTGTAATTGGCTGATACAAGTCGTTTTTTGCCTTATTCCTATCACGCCGTGGGACAGCGTCTATTGCGGCTACAGGGAATCGATCCACGTCTTAAAGGGGCGGCGTTACGCCACCAGGTGTGAGTGTGATTGGCTGATACCGTTTGAATATCAGCCTTTTCCCTGTGTTTTAGTGACATCACAAGTTGGCGTGCCAAGCAAGATGTACGCTGGGTAGATCAGTCTGTCAGCCTGGCATGTAGACCGTAGCAAAAAGGTTGCTGATCTATCCAGCACACAACTAGGTGGCCACGCCCACTTGTGCTGGCAATAAAACAAAAGTAAAAGGCCGATTTTCAAACGGCTCCTAACAGCCAATCAAGGCACACCTGGTGCCGCGATAACGCCCCTTTTAAGACGTGGAGTAATGTTCTGAAGCAGCGGTAGACGCGGTCCCACGGCGTGATTAATGCCAGCGCTAGCCGGCGTGTCACCTTCTATACAGTAGCCGTTAGCGTTGGTGTTAGCGTACGTTAACCTGCTGGCCTGTGTTTAATCTTCCGCTAAGGCAAAGAGGTTTAATGAGGTTTCATACGGTGGGAGGACACCTCACAGGACGCACACACCTGGGCACACAGGCCTCGTTAAAGAGGTGATAAATCTCTGGTAATGGAAGTCATAAATAATACACACGGAGAGAGCTTTTACCATCAGTCACTGGCTATACTAGGAAATATTGGCTAGCATAATGGCTATTGCATGAAGCTGTAGCATGAAGTAATAAAATAAGGCTATAAAATAAGTCTTTAGCATAAGGCTAAAGCATAAAGATATAGCATAAAGCTATAGGATAAGGCTATTCAATAAGGCTATAGAATAAATCCTTAGCATAAAGCTATAGCATAAGGCTATAACATAAAGCTATTGCAAAATAAAATAGAATACGGCTATAGACTAAAGCTCGATTCAAAAGCTATCGAATAAGGCTATAGCATAAAGCTATAACCTAAAAATATAACAAATATATAGCAAGAAGAATGAAGCCCTCATGTTGTTACCATGACGCTCCTCCACCCCCTGCTGCGGTTCAACATGCAGGGTCGGGGGGAAGGGGGGGGGGGGTAATTGGCGGGGGGGGGGGGGGGGGGTAATTGGCAGGGTAGGGGGGTAATTGGCTCTGTTGATCAGGGTTTAGGATGCGCGTGGTAGCCTCACACCTCCAGCGAGCCGTCCTCGTTCCCCTGGAGTTCAGGGTTGTTACTCATTGGATCAATAGACCCACGCTATGTCCGTCTGAATCCTGGTGGGGGGGGGGGGGGGTTGTTTGGTGGCTGCAGTGTGACCTCCTGGTCGGGGTTTGGAGCTAGATTAGCTAGGTTATCGCGCTAGCTCCTTCAACCGAGATTGAGCTCCGCGGGGAATCCATCATGAATTGGTATTTATTGGACTTCTATTGTTGGCTCGATAAAGGGTTCATGTTTATTAATGTTCATTATCGGACAATATTAAATCCCCCCTACAGGAACAAAGGTATGATTTGCAACCTTTTCGCCACCTCCAAGATAAACTCTAAATACAATTATTTTAGCGGTGCTCAAATTAATACATAACATTCAGATACCTTTTAAAACACTCTGCTTTTATTGTGGTAGTGTGTGCATTTGGTTTTTGAACCAAAGGCGAATTCTTCTTTCTCTCGTACAACTGCGTGTTTACTTTCTTAACAGATGTAACGCTTCTTTTTTTTTTCACGCCAGCGAGCGCGGCTAATTATACCGTTAATTAAATCAATCATTTGAAGTGACGGCGTTCAGGTTTATTAATGTTTTGTCGATGTTTGTCGGTTTGACACAGACGGTGGTCCACGATAAAAAGTCCTGCTGGTGTTTAAGTGTTTGACAGTAGGCTATTTAACTGTGTTTAACAGTAGGCTATTTTCTGAGTTATAAGGTAGGGAAGTGTTGGGATGTGGGTGAATAGATTGAGGATGAATGTACCGATGTGCTTTGATTTGACTTAAATTCGATGTCAAAGATAAGGCACGACTCGTGTAGCGCTATCATAGAACCGTGCAAATGAATCCGACGATAATCACATTTCCTCGGCTGCATGGCGGTTCCTCCCCGCGGTGGATTGACGCAGTGTCTGTAAACGAGCGTGACGAAGACATCTCCATCTCCTCCACCCAAAGACATCTCAATCTCCTCTCCCCCCCCCCCCCCCCCCCCCCCCCCACCTCCCCTGCACTGAGCTCATCTCCCCAGGGGCCCAAGCTGAGGAGCCGAATGGAAACGATCACTTAATTAACAGCATCCCTGGAAAACACACACCAGTCAGAAGAGTCCTCACTAAACGCTGCTCTGCAAGTTACGTGTAGTCCTGGTCGACCCCTCCTCCACGACCCTCTGGGCTGAAGAGCCACCCTTGACCGTTGACTCTTGACCCTTGACCAAGGGGTCCTTTAAGGAGAGCCCTGCTAATCTGCCGAAAGCGTTGCTTTGATCACATGATGCAGAAGGTGGGGTTGTGATCACATGATGCAGAAAGTGGTGAATATCCTTAGTGGAGGATTTAAACATCCATGAATTACTTAGAACATAAAGACTGAAATGTATTCTTTATACAAGTTGTTGTGTTAACCGTTTTGCTTTATTCTATTTTGGTACCCATCTGGTCTACTTTTGGCCACACGGGGGCACTGTAGTCCCACCGCACTGTAGAAAAATCGCGTCCGATGCTTTGAAGTATCACTATTGACCCCTGAACTGCAGGGGGCGCTGTTGACAAGCAGTCGAGCGTCTAATAGAAAACGTCGTACGTCATTCTCGTTCTGTCGCGGACCGTCGTGTTAACTGCGCTGTTCGTCTGCGTAGCGTGTGAGCTGTGAACACCAATGTGTTGCCTGTCACTGGATCCACACGCCATCCATTTCTGTCGGGTGGGTGGGGGTAGGTGTAGCGTTGGCTGGGGGGGGGGAGGGGGGGAAGCAAGGGGGTGTGGGTTGGGGTGGGTGTGGGTGGGTGTCCTGGGGGCATTCCTGCAGGGAGGCTGAGCATCTCTGAGGAGACCCTGCAGCCTTCCTGACAGCTCTGGCCCCCGGTGGCTGACTGATGGACAAAGCATGCTGCTCTGCCACACGCGGTACGGCAGGACACCGCAGCCGGGCTGCTGTCGCCACTATAGGGTCTCTCTACCTCTCTCTGTCTCCCTTTGTATTTCTCTGTCTCTGTATTTGTGTGTGTCTCTGTCTTTCTCTCTCTCTCTCTGTCTGTCCCTCTCGCTCTCTCAATTTTTCTGTGTCTGTCTTTTTCTATCTCTTTTTCTGTCAGTCTTTTTCTTTCTCACTCTCTTTTCCTCTCTACCTCTCAGTCTCGCTCTACCTACTTCTCTCTGTCTCTGTCTCTCTCTCTCTCTCTCGCTCTCTTTATTCTCTCTCTCTCTCTCTCTCTCTCTCTCTCTCTCTCTCTCTCTCTCTCTCTCTCTCTCTCTCTCTCGCTCTCTTTATTCTCTCTCTCTCTCTCTCTCTCTCTCTCTCTCTCTCTCTCTCTCTCTCTCTCTCTCTCTCTCTCTCTCTCTCTCTCTCTCTCTCTCTCACCCTCACTCCATCTGTCTCGCTTGTCTCTTCCCTGGTTCCATCAAATCGGGTGCCATGCCAACCCAGCGCTGTGCCAAGAAGCTGGCAGTGTGTTTGCACTGTGATGAGGACAGAGAGCTCATAGGTTGAACTCCTCCGCTTCAAGCCTTACCTCCCATTCATGTGCTTTTTGAATGAATGCCGATTTAATTAAACAGATTTGC
>NC_079415.1:3758380-3801566 GCF_026213295.1 Gadus chalcogrammus | reverse complement strand
GCGCCCTGTGTGTGTGTGTGTCTGTCTGTCTTTCTGTCTGTGTGTGTGTGTGTGTGTGTGTGTGTGTGTGTCAGAGTGATACACTTTTCAGTGAAAGGCTTTCAATGTTATTGTGTTTGTGTTTGTGTGTGAAAGAGTGAAATACTTTGTTATTGTGTGTGTCTCTGTGTGTGTGTGTGTGTGTGTGTTTGTCAGAGTGATACACTTTTGTGTGTGTGTGTGTGTGTGTGTGTGTGTGTGTGTTTGTGTGTGTGTGTGTGTGTGTGTGTGAAGGTTTGTGCATAGGTGTGTGTGTGTGTGTGTGTGTGTGTGTGTTTGTGTGTGTGTGTGTGTGTGTGTGTGAAGGTTTGTGCATAGGTGTGTGTGTGTGTGTGTGTGTGTGTGTGTGTGTGTGTGTGTGTGTGTGTGTGTGTGTGTGTCTGTGTGTGTGTGTGTGTGCCGTCTACAAGAGAAAGGCAAATTGTGTGTCTGCGTCATCTCGTCAACCCACCAGTTCAGAACACCAGTATGAAAGCAGTCACCTCTAAGGACCAGTGGCTCTGGGCTGTTTGAGACATCGCGACCTCACAACACCGTTTACAACGTTCCTCTCACTCAACGCACCTTCATCAGTTGAGGTTTCAGGAACGTAGTTCAGGAAACGACCGACAATCAGTCTTTCGGCGGATCCAAATTGATCCAAATTGATCCAAATTGATCCAAATTGATCCAATTTGCGCTCCTGGGGGCCAGATGTTGACCGGGCCCCTCTGAGCTCCGAGCGGGGTCCAGGACGGATCATAAAGAGGGGGCCGCGTAATCGGGGCCAAATAGATGACGTCTCTACTGACCGGCCCCCCACTCCCCCCCCCCCCATCTTCCTCTTCCTTGTCATTATCCTCCTCCTCCTCCTCCTCTTCCCTTTCCTCCTCTTCCTCCTCCTCCTCTTCCCTTTCCCCCTCTCCCTCCTCTTCCTCTTCCTTCACCTCTTCCTTCTTGTTTGGCCCCTGCACACCCTAGTCCTTCCCTGTGTGCTCGGGGCCGGGCCCCCGATGTGTTAACGTCCTGACAGATGGTATCAGAGCGGGCCCCCGAGTGCCGTCGAGCTGCTGCGCGGCGGACCGCCTCGACGACCGGCGAGCCGCAAGTTGCGTAGCGAGCGGCAAGTTGTGCGGCGAACAGTTGTCATCGTCCAAGTGGACGCATGTGTACACAAGGAAACGTCCGTCAGCGAATCCACACGACTGCAGAGCAGTGATTTATGTATCAACCGTGAGGCCTTTTTATTTCTCTTGGATTGGTCGTGTTTTTCTTACCTAATGACACGCTTTCTGTTGTGTTCCGTTGGACCGCAGCTTGTAAAACTGGGCGTAGCGTCTCGGTAACACCCGGTACTCCGACACGGCCATGCTGACGTGGCTGAGACTGTGTCTGCATCCAAGGACACATGCATAAAGCGGAGAACAGAGTCAACGTGTCAAGTGGAGTGTGTGTGTGTGTCTGTGTGTGCGTGTGTGTGAGTGTGTACGCGCGTGTGTGTGTGTGTGTGTGTGTGTGTGTGTGTGTGTGTGTGTGTGTGTGGATGATGGCTAGTGGAACCAGCCTCACCCTGCTCGAGTCTGATTGGACGCTGGGGGCTGGGTGAGGTTGCCCACCTGCTGCACATTGAGTGATTGTAATCAGTTTGCAACAGGTTAAACCACCCATCACCACACACCACACATGGCACCATGAGCACCCTTGCCGTGGAAATGGTAACTGGACTGCATTTATACAGCGCTTTTCTTACCAGTGGCCACTGGTAAGTACATTACAATACTGCCTAACATTCACCCATGCATGCACACGGTCACCAACGACAGAAATGTCAACCATGCAGCCAGTTCGTCAGGAGCAGTCAGGGTGAGGTGCCTTGACACCTCGACACTCTAGCTATGAGGAGCCGGGGATCGAACTAGCAACCTTCCGGGTACCAGCCTGGTACTCACTCCTCCACACATCTGTCTCTCAACCACCCTCCCCCCTGCACACATCTGTCTTGTGTGGATGGCTGCCGAACCCAGCCGTCCTCCACACACACTCCCACCGTGTCCTTGGGGGTCAGCCAGCCTCTCCGAAATCCTTCATCTCACCGTCCGACGTCAGGGGTCCGACTGCAGATGTCTCCTGTCCGTCTCCCCGGCGGTGTGTCCTTATCGCAGGAATGCAGATGTGTGTGTGTGTGTGTGTGTGTGTGTGTGTGTGTGTGTGTCTGTGTGTGTGCAGCGTATCAAAACAAAAGCGCGCCAACATCAACGTGTTTGTGTCCCTGCTCCTCTGGTATCCTCTGATCTCACGGTGGTCCGCGGGGCTCCGCCTCCGTGTCTCCGCAGGTCCTTCAGGCCGGACTTTGTCCTGATTCGCCAGCACGCCTACAGCATGACCCCGGGGGAGGACTACCGGAGCCTCGTGATTGGCCTGCAGTTCGGGGGCGTGGCCAGCGTCAACTCCCTGCTGTCCATCTACAACTTCTGCAGCAAACCCTGGGTGGTGAGTGTCCCGGTCACTTCCTGTTGCTGACTTCCTGTCACTGACTTCCTGTACCCAGGCGTTCCCCCCTTCAGGGCCCATCTAAGACACTGATTCATCGCCAAACCAACCTGTGTGTGTGTGTGTGTGTGTGCGTGCGCATGTGCGTGCGTGCGTGCGTGCGTGCGTGCGTGCGTGCGTGCGTGCGTGCGTGCGTGCGTGCGTGCGTGCGTGCGTGCGTGCGTGCGTGTGTATGTCAGGGCTGCTCAGTCAGTGTGTTGTTGATCGGCACCGGGGTGCCAAGACGGTGCTGTGGTCTCTATCACTTCTTCCCATCGGCTTCTGAGCGAGTGAGACAAAACAGGCTGTCGTCTCAGAGAGCCAGACAAAGCACCAGCCCTGTCCCCCTCGCACCCCCCCAAACTAACCATAGCTGAGGGAATCAGTCTCCTGGCTCCCTCGGACTTCAGTCATTCATCTTGGTGTGTGTGTTAGTGCCTGGGTTGTTCGGTGTTTGTGTGTGTGTTTTTCTGTGTGTGTGTGCCTTTGTGTGTGTGTTTGTTCGGTGTTTGTGTGTGTGTGTGTGTGTGTGTGTGTGTGTGTGTGTGTGTGTCGGTCTGTGTTTATGTTTGTGTGTTGGTCTGTGTGTGAGATTGCGACAGAGAAAGAATGTGTGTGTGTTTGTCACATGTGTGTGTGTGTGTGTGACAGAGAAAGAATGTTTGTGTGTGACGGAGAGAAAGAATGTGTGTTTGATATATACCGGTATGTGTGTGTGTTTCTAATTGAGAGAAAAATGTTTGAATGGGTGTGTGCATTTGTGTGTCTGTTTCTGTGTGTGTGTGTCCCTATCCGTGTGGGTGTGATTTATATTCATGCACAACGATGTTCCAAACGTACGTGTGAACTCACGACTGTGAGGTTGTGGAGTGAACCATAATTCAGATATCCACACCATCCAGTCCAACCTCCTAACTCAAGACTAATGAGGAACTCAGGCCCTCTCTCTCTCTCTCTCTTTCCCCCGCAGTTTTCCCACATGATCAAACTCTACCACTCCCTCGGCCCGGAGAAGTTCCCTCTGAACGAGCAGACCTTCTATCCCAGCTACGCACAGATGGTGAGTCTCCAAGAGAGAACCGCTTTGTTTTAAAACCACCCGGAAAAGATGGACACCGAAATCATCACAACCAACCAAAATAAACAGTCTGGAATCATGTTGCCCTTTTCATTAAAACTTTATTATAAAAATATAAAAACGCAAGAAATTAAGTCATACTTTGTTACCCATACATGGAAACTTTTGGCTCCTTTGGGAACCAGGGAACACACAGACTGTACAGTGTCTGCGCTTGCTACTTCTTCGATCGCTAATGCACTCCACCATTTTGTTTCTTCAAGGGGGAAACCTTGTAAATGTTGTCTTCTTCTAAACCATAATATGTTGGAATAGAGTGTTTATTTATTATATTCGCTCTGTCCTCGACCGCAAGTGTTCCACAAGTCAAACCAACATGATAAATACACATAACATTTAAATAATGATAGACACAGGGATTCTATCTGTTCACCCTGCCCTGGCGAGTTGCAACTCCCAACCGACAAAATAAGCTAGCAGGACTCACATGGGGGGGAAGGTAAACTGTAAGATAGATTGCAGTATTAAGCGGTTGTGTACTCGCTCTGTAAACAGCAACACCATAGAACCGTACACAGTGCCTCTCGAAGCGGTCGGCATATTTACACGAAAACAAAAGAGAAAACACAACATTTACGAGACGAGCGCTACAGCTGGGCAATTAGCCCCGCCGCGAAGCACGAGACATCTGGGGAGTTGTACTTTACTACTGTTTACTCCCCTGAATTCTTGGTTTTTCATCTAATTCACTTCCTTTTCTTTGACGATAGCCCAACTGTCTCGAGGCAGAGCCAAACTATCTGTTCCAAGTTGGACGGTTTCTACAAAGGGAAGCTTTGATCTGGCGCGATATTGGCTTGATTAAGCGGAGGTGTTTATAGCGTTTGAGGCAACCAGACAACACTTCAACATTTCATTTCACGTTGATTAATCCTTTTATCTTAATAAGTTTGCACTTTCTTTAACTCCAAAGTGGCAAGGCTCAGCTGAAGGGATGCATTTCCACCCCAAGTGGCCTTGGAAGATTTACTGGTTTATAATAAACTGTAGAGGACTCGAACGTGAAACAGAAACTCTTGCGGATATTTAGTCGCAAGCTACACCAAGGCCTTGAGCAGAGAGGAAACACAGGAAATGAATGCAGTAAACAAGATAAGAGGTTTGACTTTTAACCAGCCTCACAGGTTACAATGTCGCATGCAGACGTTGAACGTTGAAGGGTTAACTGGTATTTTGTCGTCAGTGTTCATAGCAAAGGAGTTAAGAAAGAGAAACTTGAGTCCTGTGTATAGTACATATCTGGGGGCTGGAGTCCACCGCTATGACGTGGCCTGTGTGTGACGATGTTTGGAATGGATTGAAGTGACTGAACTTGAAGTAATAACAATAACAAACACATGAACCTCTTCCTAAAAAACATTGAGGAAGGTTTGGGAGTAACAATATTGTAACTTTCTTTTTCATTTTCAAATAGTTAAATACATCATATGGAATATACACTTATAAAACATATATATTTGTCTGAAACCTCTGCTTTACCCTATGCTGTGGATTTGGTACGTGAACATGACATACTTGTGCAACATCATTTCAAACATCTTCTGAAGGTGATTCAAACGACGGCCATAGTTTAAAGATCAGTGGCACAGAGACACACTTGATGCTAAGCGAGTTCCAAAACAGAGCTAGCTTAGCATGCTGTGGCGGTTGCCGTAGCTTTTAGCCTAGCTGCTATCTTCTGAATTCTGGTTTGGTTACAGTCTCTGTAAATAGTCTGGCAAATAAATGCAGAGGTTCCGGATGATTGGATAGGCCTTTTTTTGTAGTTTGTTCATAAACTGAAAAATATACTATAACCATCTCTCTAAAAAATATATCTTTCTTTCCTGCAATGGCACTGTAACAGATATGTTTACAAAAGCTGATAAAAACAAACAAAAAACAGGATTTCAACGATTATTCGGAAACTGTTCAATGTTTTGAGTTGAGTTATGACAGAACACATTAGTGACAGTACCAAAAGGCAGGAAATCAGACTCTATCCATAAATAAAAAAACATGTTACAGTTGAAACTGTGAACAAAATAAAGATATATATATCTATACTTCACTGTGAAACTATGCTAATATTAAATATAGAATACCAATATAAACCCTTGGAAACGTCTCTTCGTTCAAGCTAAGCTAAGAGGTACAACCGACAGAGAGACATACCTAGCATGGTATCTGTGACCTAGCATGGTATCTGTGACCTAGCATGTTATCTGTGACCTAGCATGGTATCTGTGTTGTTGTGGCTAACTACTGTGCAGGACGGCATCGTAAATGTATGTAGCATCTAGCTCTCTAGCTAGTTAGCTTTGTACAGCAAATTTACATAGTGATTCTCGCTTTAAGCTAAGGTTGGCTCGGCTCTGACCTCACCCAACGCTCTTAAGTGTTTTCAAAAGTGACCAGCTTTAAAAGTCCCTCCAACATCATGCCCTACAGGAACCGGACAAACTGCGCTTTTTATGTGAAATGGGCCCCGTGGGGGAACCAACAAACGTGGGGCGTGTCGAAACAATGGATGGAAGCTGTCAGTACACCCAAAATAAAACTGGTATTTTCGGATCATCAGAAGTGCCTTGAGACAGGCACTGTTATGAAGTTGTGTCCCTCCCTCCCTCTTCTTCCTCCTCCCTCCACTCTCTCAAGGAATGCACTCATCCAACAAGGGGACCTTTACAGTCTCATGGTTGTATAGAGATTTGATTGGGGGGGAGGGCTGGAGGGGGAGATGGTGGAGGGGGGGGGGGGAACCAGGCAACAGCAAAGATGTGAGTAAAGGGGGCCTGTTTGGCTGGGGAGCTGAAGGTGGGGTTGGGGTTGGGGTTGATGTTGGTGGTTTGGCAGACAGTGGGGGTGTGCTAGCTAGGATCAGGGGTCGGTGGCGTTGATGATGGTTTTGTCGCGTGAGATCAGGCCCCGGTACCAGCTGCAGTAGCCCTCCTTCTGCTGGAGGCACGAGTAGTGGCGGGACTGGTAGCCGGGGTGGCCGAAGTGGGACAGCATGTCGGTCCACAGACACTCGTTCTTGGAGGTCACAAAGCAGGGCAGGTAGTAGCAGGGCTTAATCTAAAGAGATGAGAAGTGAAAGTGAAAGTGAAACTAAAGACGGAGCCGTGAAGCAAGGGAAGAAAAAATAAATCAAGCAAATCAGTGCCGGCCGAGGTGGTTGTTGACTCACTGGTTCTGTGGTCTATGGGGCAAACCCCTTCCGATAGATCGGAACTTGGTTTTATGATCATTATTGTAACGTATTCGATCATGTATTTGTTTAGTGTCGTTTACAGAATGCAGAATGCTTCTTGGGTCAGTGTCATTTTGCAACGTTTTTCGTTCCACTACATTTTTAAAGTTCAAACCACAGTGAGGCCACAATCCAGTCGACCGGCTCTCTGGAGACATCACATGATCAGGTTAATGGAGGAAGCAGGCCTGTTGTTATGGTGATTTGGCTATAGAGCACTACGGCAGAAAATGGCAGTTGGTGTAACCCTGCAATGGCCGACTCGGGCTCTTTCTACGGCCAAGAAACTTTTCAGCTTCTCAAAGCCAAACCGGATAATGACAGGGAAGGTGTACCAGAATGGCATTTAAAACCCCCCCCCCCGGCACCTCCCATAATTCCACATGTTCTGGATCTTCAAACTCCCCGCTCCCTACTTAAGGCAATGTTATTTGGTGTTGTTTGCAACCTTTTAACCTCTGCGCGGCATCAAACTTGCTGCCTTTCTTTGACACTTTCTTTGCCTTCCTCAGTTTGATACAGCTGTGCTGGACTCCCCAGTCATTTGAGTCAAAGAAAAATGTTGCGTGCGTTACACTTAAGTCTCCCGAAAAAGATTTAAAAGGTATACTTTGCAGGGTAGATTCATGGGTGCAAGTGCAAGGGAGGGAATCAAAGCCCAGCACAATGACCTAGTGCACGGTTACCAATAACAAGAGCTACTCCCATTGATGTGCCTTTTGTGATGGGCCTTGTTGCTAACCACAAACTAAACACTATCTATCTACACATCTCTAAAGGAAAGCGCTGCTGGATTACACCAAAAAAGAAAAGCTCATTAAAAGGGAGTGCTTTTTGGGCGGCTTGACACCGCTAGTGAGCTAACCGCGAAGGCAATGCTACTATGTCATTTCCCGCTCTTTTTCAACCGACTCTGCCGTCCACCGTCTCCTCCATTACAAGGCACAGAGCGGCCGTAAAAACACATCAAAGACTAAGTAAGAGGTCGACCTCATAGGTCACCAGGGCTCGAAGGGAGGGAGTGTGACGCGATGCTGTGCGACCATCGAATGACATTAAGCCAAACCGAACCCTTAATGGGGGTCAGCTGTGTTTGGTTGGACTGAACATGCACGTGGCGTCTGCGTGTCCGATTTGACAAAGCAAACCTTTTTAAGAAGAGTGTTTCCATTGGAAGGCGTGACGTGCGGTCGCACACGAAAGGTTAAGAAGCACTTCTTTAAAAGTGGACAGTTTCTGTAGGCACACGTTGCTTTTTCTCTAGTTCTCTCCTGTGAGACGTTAGCATTTAACCGCGAGTTCTGCTCACGTTCAGGGTGCCAGCACATTCTATCAGGTATCATTACAACGCTCGATCGAGAGTGATTTATAATCACAGAACGTTTAGCCGCTGTGCTCTGCGGCCGTAAATCATCCATCGATTCGGAATGCAAAGAATGACTTTTAATAACTTTAATAGTTTGGCTCCGTGGCTGTTTATGTGTAACTCTCCCCGTCTCTCTCTCTCTCTCTGACACACACACACGCCCTTCTGCGTACACACACACACGTTAATACACACACACATAAATACACACCCTTCTGCGTGTACACACACATACATACACACCCTTCTGAGTGCACGCACACGTAAATACACACGCACATAAACACACACACACACACACACACACACACACACACACACACACACACACACACACACACACACACACAGGCTGGCTGAACGGCAGAGCTCCGGCGTTAAGGAGGTGTTGGGAACCGATTCGTCCGTCTGTTGGTCCTCTTAAAACCATCGCAGCTCCATGCTTCTAGCAGATGTCGGCTCCTGGTGTTCAGCAGGACACTTTTAATAGCGGGGCGGGGGTGGCGGGCGCGAGAAGGATTTATATATGTTTTTTCAAAAGTCATGCGACTGCTGGGAACGCATAGTTGGACACTGCACTGGGAGCCATTTCCCGGTCGTTTAATAACTCCCAGAGTGGACGTGTATCTCTCACTCGCTCACTCTCTCGCTCTTCCTCCCTGCTCTGCGTTGCCCCACTTAGGAGAGTCTATCATCGGTTATGGAGGGGGGGGGGGGGGGGGGGCGGGGTATGTGAGAGGGGGGCGGGGGGGCGTGGCTCTGAGTTTGGTGCACGCTACGTGAATCTGAATCGCGGGGAGGAGACGAAGATGTGTTACGTCAGCGATGGGCGGTTGTTGGATCTAAGCCCCAGATCTTCTGAGTGTGACTATGTCCTAGACCCGTGATTGGTTGTGGTAGAAATAATAATAAGAGGGCACGAGGAAGAAGTATTAAAAGTATGTTTTTATTAAATAAATCATATAAAATATAGCTTTTTCTGTGAATAATCATTTTTCTTTAAGAACAAAAACAAACACTGAAACTACTCAAGCTGGTTCGGCTAACTTTGAGCTAGCTTGTTTTGAACCGTAGCGTACATGGGGGGGGAGGGGGCTCAAGTCCGTACATTGGAGACACCTCGACCCCCCCCCGGCTATACAGAGCGCACATGTGATGATTAACATGAGCTACATGAGCTACAGCTGACATGAAGGGGGCCTGTCGGTACAAGAGGCAACCCCGCTAGCCTGGCGCTAGCATAACAAGCGGCCATCTTAAGAGAGCATTTGTCGCGTATGGATTAGGCCATTTTCTGGAGGCTTCGGTGTGTTTACATTCAGCAGCACCCCCGCCCCCCCCAAACATATCCTTCAAAACAAACTGCAAGGTTGTCGTTAATATTGTTTAGCTAATCGCCTCCGATCGAAGACTGGCACTTTTTTTCGGGACATTCGGGCCGTTTGAAACGTGAGAGCTTATCGGAACGGCTGTTCCTTAACAAAATATCAAAATGTCCAAATACATTCTCGTTCGCTGCTGCTTCCCTCCCTCCCCTCCCCCCTCCCCTCCATCTCCTTCTGTGGCCGGCCATTTCGTTTTTTCTTAAGTGCAATGGCCGTCCAGCCCCCGCGACCGACATAACAACACTGGCAAATACGCGCAAGAATTCATAACCCAAATACGGTGACTAGATACATGCTACAAAAAGTGCCACCAGGAGAAGACCAGAAACTCTCTCTCTATATCTCTCTCTCTCTCGCTCTCTTTCCTCTCTCTCTCTCTCTCTCTCTCTCTCTCTCTCTCTCTCTCTCTCTCTCTCTCTCTCTCTCTCTCTCTCTCTCTCTCTCTCTCTCTCTCTCTCTCTCTCTCTCTCTCTCTCTCTCTCTCTCTCTCTCTCTCTCTCTCTCTCTCGGCTCTCTCTTGGGGGGGGGGGGGGGCTCTGGCGTGGCCACTTCGGGCCTTGTTTTACAGTAGCTCGGTGTATCTGAGCATCACGTTCTGCTTGGGCCCGCCTCTCTTCAAACCCCTGCCCCTGCCACGCCTCCGCGCCCTGCCCGCCTTCGGGGCCGCTTCGTTCCTCTGCGTGGGCACCGCGGCCCGCGCCTCCTCCTCCGCCTCCGCCTCCTGCTTCGCCTCCTTGTGCCCCGGGGAGGGCTCACACCCTGCGGGGCCACTCACCCTGCAGCCGCAGCCCAGCTGGTAGCGGTGGTTGAAGCCCTTCTTCTGCGCCAGGGTCAGGCGCTCCCACTTCTCGATGAAGTTGCACAGGCCCGTGTAGAATTTACCCTCGAACACGCGCCCTGGGAGGTGAAAGGAGGAGAGAGGGAGGGGAGGGGAGGGGAGATATGGACAGACAGAGAGACAGAGGGAGGGGAGGGGAGAGAGACAGAGGGAGGGGAGGGGAGGGGAGAGAGACAGAGGGAGGGGAGGGGAGAGAGAGAGATATGGACAGACAGACAGAGGGAGGGGAGGGGAGAGAGACAGGGGGAGGGGAGAGAGACAGAGGGAGGGGAGGGGAGAGAGAGAGAGGGAGGGGAGGGGAGAGAGACAGACAGAGGGAGGGGAGGGGAGAGAGACAGAGGGAGGGGAGGGGAGAGAGACACCGGGCAGGGAGGGAGAGGGACAGAGGGAGATATGGACAGACAGACAGACAGACAGACAGACAGAGGGAGGGGAGGGGAGAGAGACAGAGGGAGGGGAGGGGAGAGAGGGAGATATGGACAGACAGACAGACAGACAGAGGGAGGGGAGGGGAGAGAGACAGACAGACAGACAGACAGAGGGAGGGGAGGGGAGAGAGACAGAGGGAGGGGAGGGGAGAGAGACAGGGGGAGGGGAGGGGAGAGAGAGAGATATGGACAGACAGACAGACAGAGGGAGGGAGGGAGAGAGAGAGTGGGAGACCAGGCAAGGAGAGAAGAGGGGAGAGAGAAGAGAGGGAGCGAGGGGGAGGGAGAGAGAGACAGAGAGAGATGATTGGTCACGCTGTGTTACACAACGACAAGGTCATGGATTCAACGTTGACTTATGCTCTGACACAAACTTGAATCCCTTTCCGCAAATGTCATCCGGTTTTGTACTTTGAAAACGACCCTTCCTCCCTCCCCCGCTTTAGTTAGAGACAAAGAGCCATTAGGAAGAGGAGGCCAATGTAATGGAAGAGGACCAGGCCTCAGCGACGCCTGGTCTATAACAATTACCATTGGAGTCTCTCTCTCTCTCTCTCTCTCTCTCTCTCTCTCTCTCTCTCTCTCTCTCTCTCTCTCTCTCTCTCTCTCTCTCTCTCTCTCTCTCTCTCTCTCTCTCTCTCTCTCTCTCTCTCTCTCTCTCTCTCTCTCTCTCTCTCTCTCTCTCTCTCTCTCTCTCTCTCTCTCTCTCTTCCAAATGGCTCTTCCTTCTTTGGTCTTCTATTACAATTACAACAACGTCGCAGGGACTCATTCCGTAACACATTCCCAATCAACACCCCTATTTTCCGAAGGGGTCAAAAGGTCGGCGGGGGGTGGTGGGGGTCCATATATTTAGCAGCAGAGAATATCTCCCGCTTAGCACCCTGGCCAGGGGGCCCCTCACCTCCTGCACCCCCCCCCCCGACAGGTGGGCTAACCAGCCACGGACGTCCTGATCCGTCACCGCATAGGGGGTCATCACGAGACGTCCTCTGTGTCTCCCCCTACCCCCTCCCACCCCTCCCAGACGCTCACTGTATGTTGCACGTCGTGGCACTCCAATGTACACACTCACTGTATGTCATACGTCCTGGCACTTAAAAACAGTACCAAGCATCGTGTAGCGTCTTATCCTAGCTATCTGTGTTGTGTACGGGGAATCGGTTAGCCTAGCGGTTGTTAGTAATAATAATAATAATACATTTAATTTAGAGGCGCCTTTCAAGACACCCAAGGTCACCTTACAGAGCATATAGTCATCATAAATCGTTTAAAAAAACAAGACATTGTGAAAAAAAAGAAAAGTGCTTGCCACTTGCTTCTATGAACATCCTTACTGTACCGACGGCAATGTATTTTTGTTTCTCTATTAGGGCTTTGACTTTTGCCCCAAAAATCATATTCGAAGTTTGTTTGTTTATTAATATTAATATTCAAATATATTCGAATATTTAATAATAATGTTTCAGTAAGACCTGGATTGGGCTTCGAGAGGTTTGTTTACCGCGTTGCTATGGTTACCGGTCTTGCGTGCTCCAACGGTTTATTAGGTTTCGAATAAATCGCTGTCTAATCAATACTTCACTCACTGCCTCTTCCGTGGTCATTACAATATCATGATTAGACTGCGTGGGGTTCTCCGACGTCTCTCCCTCTTGGCCTGCCCATAACAGGTTCGGATATTAAGGGCTGCCTAATATTCGTTCGAATTTTGATTTATTTTTTGATATTCTAATTATATTCGAATAACGAAGTTCAGAGTCAAAGCCATATTCTCTATCTTCCGACAATTGTATTTGATGTAAGTCGCTTTGGATAAAAGTGTCACGCTAAACGCCCTGAATGTGAATGTCTCAAACGCCCCCCCCTCCCCCCCCCACTCCTTTACTGATCTCGCCATCAAAGTCAAACACCCGTCGGTCTAGTCACGCGGCGACACGCACGCACACAAAATTAGAATCACCTACACCCAGCAGAAAGCGCAAATAGACGCACACATACTGTCACTACACATGCTTTATGCTACTGTTACATGCTAATTGCACATACCGCGCACACACGCTACACCCCTCGCTACTGGGCCCCCGGGGGGCGTCACATGTAGCCGCGCTTCACACGGAGGACAGGGCTATCGGACGCACGCAGGCCCCCCCCCCCCCCCCCCCCCCCAAATAGACCCGTGGAGCCGGGTCACATGACGAGTATTCCTGTCTGTCACGGTCAACTTCAGCACACTGTTAATGTAGCGGCTGCGGGCATGGGGGAGGGGGTTGGGGGGGGGTCTTTATATATAGTTATTATAGGGAGGCTGAGGTTAGCGCTGGGGGCTAGCCATGAGGTAACCGCCATCCGCTCTGCCAGCGATGGCCGTTGCCATGGCAACCGCTCCTGCCGTCCGCCGGTGGCGCGGAGCGACGGTGTTTACAGGTCGGGGCTTAGCGACGGAGGCCCCGCCCCCCCTCCCCGCCTCGGAGAAATAGCAACTCATAAAACACACAACATGGTCTAGTGCTTCGTTCGTTCGTGAGTGAGTGAGTGAGTGAGTGAGTGAGTGAGTGAGTGAGTGAGTGAGTGAGTGAGTGAGTGAGTGAGTGAGTGAGTGAGTGAGTGAGTGAGTGAGTGAGTGAGTGAGTGAGTGAGTGAGTGAGAGAGAGAGAGAGAGAGAGAGAGAGAGAGAGAGACCCACCGCCCTCACCCCCCCAATAAAAATGCATCCCTTTGATTTTTTCCCCCCTCTTTTCGGTAGAGTAGTCAACTGTAATAAGCGGGAAAGCTTTGTGTTTGACGACCAGACGTCTGTTCGCAGTGTTCCCAAGGGACCGTTCAGAAAACTAAACTCACACTACAGAGTCGGACGCACTGTTTACCGTTTACTGTTTACAGTAAACCCGGTTTATCGTAAATCCTGCGTCCCTGTTCTAATTACGCGGTGGACTGAGGTAGGGGGGCCTACCTGTGATCAGGTACTGGTACTTGTTGATGTCGAACTTGACGCCACACAGGCTCTCCGAGGCGACCGTGTAGATGTACTGGACGTGATGGATCTTCTCAAAGCCTTTGTACATCTGAGAGAGAGAGAGAGAGAGAGAGAGAGAGAGAGAGAGAGAGAGAGAGAGAGAGAGAGAGAGAGAGAGAGAGAGAGAGAGAGAGAGAGAGAGAGAGAGAGAGAGAGAGAGAGAGAGAGAGAGAGAGAGAGAGAGAGAGAGAGAGAGAGAGAGAGAGAGAGGGGGGGAAGGGAAGGGAGTGTGGGAGAGAGAGAGAAGGGGAGAGAGGGTGAGGAGAGGTTCATCCTCCGAGTGTACAACGACTATACTCTGAATAGAACACTCACTCACTCACACACTCACACACACACACACACGCACACACGCAAACACACGCACACACACACAAATGTTTTATCCGACTGGCATTCCTGCCTCAAAGGGGAACAATCGTCCCCCTTGAGATCGTCACAGAAGGTACGCCGATAAGATCGCGTTACTCTCGTGTTTTGACGTTTACGCTGCTAGGAATGTGCGATACATGGCCCCCCCCCCCCCCCCCCCCGGTCTGCCAAACCCCAGCCTGCCGTGTCAGGTGTGGGGGTCTCCGACGAACCAGAGTTATGCTAACCTTGGGATCCGCTCCATTTGCGTTATTTACTGCTCTGTTTGCTTTGAAGGGACAGGAAATCCCTGTCTCAACACAGCACTCTCAGGGGGCAGAAACAGAAGCACCGACTGCAAAATGCCGAGGATTTAGAGTCCGAGCCAAGGAAACAAACAAATGCATTTGGCTCCTGACCCCAAACGCATATCCCCACTACCAGCAAATTACACAATGCACTTGTATTGCACTGTACAAATTAACCACTTTAAACAATACATCCCCGAATATGTCCAGCGTGTTACACCTAACTTGTTACTAAAGAATGAACAATTTAGCAAAAAAATTGGCACACTGACGTACATATTCTGCCATAAAACATGAATCTCTGTAACAAGCCCGGTGTCGATGTTGTGGATGACACGGATGATGTCTGATTACACATACCGACAGAAGGGTTTGGATGAGCCCTAAAGACTTTAAGCGAGCTAATCCCCGCGGATGGCGCTAGCTCGCGGTGCTAGCGACGAGATACACCGCCAAAATCAGCAGTGATCCCTCAGCGATACGCAGCGTTATGGGAGAGAGTGAGCTAGCCGAACGCCAGCTGAATAATCTAAATTGGCTTGCACTTTAAGATAGTACTTAGCATCGTGTAGCATCCTATCCTAGCTATCTTTGTCGGCTACGTGGAATGAGGTAATATAACGATTATTAGTGCTTGGCACTTGTTTGTATGAACATCCTTACTGTACCGACAGCGATATACTGTTGTTTCTCTTCTTCTGACAAATATACTTATTGTAAGTCACTTTGGATAAAAGCGTCTGCTAAATGCCCTACATTCAAAGTGGTTTAAGTTTACCACAGGACTAGCTTGTCATTTAGCAACCACCGGCTAACGCTCCCATTGAAGCGGTGACAGTTGGGGGATCGTTTGTGCATTGATATGAATGCAATGACTTGATATAGTATGCTGACTTGATTTAGATGAATCCATGCAAGGGGATGAAGAGGCATTAGGGAACAAGATGCCTAACTTTGTCCCATGAAGCAATGAGAAAAATATGACCTCAATATCGTTCATCAGTGTCTGCCTATCGTAGTTTATGAATATCTAAATCTATCTCAGGGGGTCGTTTTAGCTCAGGTGGTAGATTGGTAATGGGTTGACTTGCAACCGGAAGGTTGCTAGTTTGATCCCCGGCTCCTCCTAGCTGAGTGTTGAGGTGTCCCTGAGCGAGACGCCTCACCCTGACTGCTCCCGGCGAGCTGGCTGTCGCCTTGCGTGGGTTGACTCCGCCATCGGCTTGTGAACCATTGCCCAAAATGTAAATGTAATATCTGTTTTGGCCAAGAAATGTCCTGTCTGATGAGTCTGTGTGTGTGACGAAGACGCCGGTGCGTTCCAGACCTACCTTCATCTGCTTCACCGTGTATCTCATGGTGCCGAAGGGGCCATCCTTCACCAGCTTCTTGCCGACCACCTTGGCCCGGATCACTGAAACGAGAAGGAAGACATAGGGTTTTTTAGTTTGGCGGTTTCAAAAATGGCGACGATGTATGTTGTTCTCGTTGTTTGGCTACCGAGGCAACGATATATTATTTGGTAAATGGATTGCATTTATACAGCGCTTTTCTAACCACTGGCCACTCAAAGCGCCTACGATATTTGGTTACCAGCAAACCCGCTCTACCTCCTGAGCTACATGCCTCCCCCATACCGAGTCAACAACACTAAAACCGGTGCTTTCCCTTTCGTAAACAACATTAAACCTGAGCCAGCTCCCGAATGTATCCTTCCCAAAATACACAAACACTAACAGTCCTGTCCAATAGGTGGCGCCAGTCAGGCCTGAGAAAACACTTTTGCGTCGCTTGACTTACGGGCGGCTGCTAATCCATTTATCCAACGTCGGAATTTACCCCGTTTGCCAAGTAAGGTGGGATAAAAAAGAAAAACAGCACTTGAGCTGTGAAGTTGTGAGGAGGCATTAGACGAGGCTTGAAGGACGGCGTCCTGAACGCTTGTCCTCACATCATAAAACCAAAGGCCTGCTCTGTTTAAACAGACGGAGGCTAAATCGGGAACAAGGGGCTGGAAAAGATCTTATCAAGCTGCAACGCCGTCGTATAAACAGCGGAGAGGTGAAAGCACTCACTTTGT
Source organism: Gadus chalcogrammus (assembly GCF_026213295.1). NCBI lineage: Eukaryota > Metazoa > Chordata > Actinopteri > Gadiformes > Gadidae > Gadus > Gadus chalcogrammus. Next base: position 3,784,877 of record NC_079415.1, on the reverse strand, counting down.
TTGCTTTGACTCTCTCTCTCGTGTGTGTGTGTGTGTGTGTGTGTGTGTGTGTGGGTGTGGGTGTGGGTGTGTGTGTGTGTGTGTTCTCACTTTCGTGTGTGTGCTCTAACTCTCGTGTGTGTGCGTGTGTTCTTGCGCTCACTCTCATGTGTTTCTGTGTGTGTGTTTTCTCACTCGTGTGTGTGCGTGCTTTTCCTTTCATGTGTGTGTGTGTGTGTGTGTGCTTGCATGTATGTGTGCGTGTGCGTGCGTGTGTGCTTGAGTGTGTGTGTCGTCGGTTACTGTGAGAAGAAGTGAAGCCTAATTTAAGCCGGCGAACAGCCCCTTCCCTGAGGAGGTACCTTTTCCAGCTCCTGGGGCCCCTGGGGACATTAAGCCCTCATGGGGTGGGGGGGGGGGTCAGGGTCGGGGGGGGGTTGGGGCCGAGGGACTCGGGTGAGGGAGGGGCGGGAGGGACATGTGGCGCTGAGTTCACCTGCTGCTCTCCCCCGGCCGTCCACAGCCATAACTCACTGGCCCCGTGTTTGTTATCTCTCCACCGGTAGAATTCCTAGCCCACATTCTTTGGAGGATCAAATTCCCGGACGCACGGAAAGAAAGAAGAAGAAGAAGAAGAAGAAGAAAGACGGGGGGAAAAAAAAAACCAAAAGAGTAGATGCCTTTCATTCCTCGCCGGTCAGGAGGCGGGAGAAAGCCTCTTCGTCTTTCTGCAGGCTTTGTATGTTCGTCTTGGTGTTCGCGCAGTGGATGGACAGATGGACGCGGTCTGTCCACTCTGTTCTGACCCTTGATGGGGGTCATTTCAATCCCATTTGCTTTGATCCCCCCCTCCATTCCCGACACACACACACACACACACACACACACACACACACACACACACACACACACACACACACACACACACACACACACACACACACACACTTTGTTAAATGTACACCACACGCAAAGTTTTTTATATTTACGCAAAGTTTTTTATATTTACACAGTTTCATATATGCACACCGTTTTTTATATGTACACAGTTTTTCATATGTACACAACACACACACACCCTCTCCAAGGGCCACTCCAGACGCAGCTGCTCCGCAGGTATTTGACCTTCTAAATCCTACGGTTGTGTAATCCATGAAGTGGCTCGAAACCCGGTTCCCTCCTCGTTTACGAGCGCTATCGTCTAAATAAACTACCGAGGGTAACCGTTACCCCGACCGAACGGAATACCTCAGCATTCGGCCCGAAACAAAAATGTCCTGTTTACCGCCCGGCCGTGACTCCACCCACAGTTGCGTGCGGGCGACACCATTACCCATAAAGCATTGCAGGGGCCAGGGGTTCAGAGTTCAGTGGATTCTGCCGAACGGCCCGTCTATGTACGTTAGTCATCGGCGAGGAATCGGCCGACTCCGATGCCGCCGTTGCGCGGTGGAATGTGTGCGCGACCCCGGCTCCCTGCGAGAGAGACAGAGGTTGGGAGTCACAACCCGGTATCACCTCACGACCTCCAGGCTATAAAAGCACGACGGGGCCCTGCTCTGGGTCCCTGGCTCAGTGGGCTATATTTACTCAGTCACAGAGGTCCCTTTGCGTGGGCCGACCCCTCCTCAAAGAGAGGGCGCTCTCTCGCGTCGAACACGACCGTATCACAAGTGTTTATCCAAGCCGCTTCCAGGCTACGCCGGGGTAGAATGCCTGCCCTCTTCTGCCTCCCGCACACCGAGCACGTTCTCCCTCCCACCGGGGACCCCGCTCATCACAAAGGCCTCGTTTTTAATGGTTTGAAAGGCTGCATGACCCGCGGCAAGCCACATGCAGAGGCTGGATCACGCCAGGCCAATGTGTGAAGAAAGGGCTTCAGTCTTGGGCACTTTTTATAGCTCCTTTCGTTGTGCAATCAGTGGGGTCCTTAGGCGAGGGTGTATTCGCTGTACCTTAGCACACATGTTTGTGACGGATGTTTCTAGGAGTGAGGGAAGGCTTGATAAGAAAGGGGGAAAGGCATCTAAGTGTGAAAGATGGAACGCATTTTAGCGCGTTCAGCTGCATCCCTGCTCCGACGCGAAGGGATTACGCAACAATGTGTGTTATTCATGTGGTAATCAGTTCGATATTTGAGCTTGCACGTGTTGCGGAAAGCTGCTTGTTATGATGGCGTGTGTGTTTTGATGCACTTGTGTCTTGGAGATGGAAGAAGTGAGACAGAGACACAGAGACAGAGACAGAGACAGAGACAGAGACAGAGAGAGAAAGAGAGAGAGAGAGCGAGAGAGAGAGAGAGAGAGAAAGAGAGAGAGAGAGCGCGAGCTCTCAGAATGTAGGCCAGGATCCAAGTTAAAGGGGTAGAACAGGAGACAGAGGAATCCTCAGTATGACACACAACCAGGCTCAGAAATAAACTGCAACACAATCCCACTTGTTGGGGTTTGTGTCGGGGGGCTCCCTTTGTGGGCGGTCTCTCATACGGCACATTGACCATGTCTGACGTCATGGGGTGGGTTCATATAGCACTTCTCAGACCGGTTGCTGCTCAAAGTGCTTTACAAATACTGCATCACATTCACCGGTTCATACACACGTTCACACACTGATGGTGGTGTCAGCCATGCAAGGCGACAGCCAGCTCTTTGGGCAGAGTGAGGGTGAGGTGTCTTGCTCAGGGACACCTCAATGCTAGGAGGAGACGGGGATCGAACCAGCAACATTCCCGTTGCCGGTCAAACCGATCTACCTCCTGAGCCACTGCTGGCCATTTGTGGTCGTAAAACAAAAACTAAAAATCTATGAAAACACAGACCCCTGTACCTCCATTTATTAACACCAACTGTCTTTCAAAATAGTTGAAAGAAAATGGTCTTCTTATGGGACTAGTCTGGCTTCAACTTGAAGCACTACTCAAAGTCTAACTCTGCAGCAAGTACTTGCGATTGCTGGAGGTGGGCTTCTTAAGTGGAGCAGACGTCTGAAGGTCTGCCAATCAGAGAGGAATGCATCGCAGCACTTCAATCAGCCCGCCGTCCTGGTTGGCTGAAAGATGGCCCACATGTCTTAAAGATGATGGGTCTGTCTGTGCCCTAGTTTGCTGCGATTGATTATTTATTCCAACCGCCCTCCCTGATGTAAAACAATCTCAGGAGGAACGACAAAAACACACCAAAGCGAACAAAGTTAGACTCTAAAATGTTTGCGAACGTTGCGTCTCCAGCTTGCGAGTTGTGTTTACCTCCGCTCCGACCCATGACCTACAGGTCGTGTCCTGCCCCCCCCTCCCCCTCGCAGCCCCTCCTGCTGGGACCCGGTTCGGGTCTGGGAGGGCCAGAAGAAACCCCCCCCCCCCCCTTGGTCTCACTGCCGAGCGGACACACAACATGCGATCTCCCCGGCCTCATCGCCAGGATATCCCCCGCCCGTACGCGGTGGACCACCTTTGACTCCTCGGCTTATTTTAGCGTCTCTCTGTCGGGGAGAGACGGAGACGTCGATTGATTTTGTGCGGGCGTTATGTAACATCTTTTTTATTGACACGCCTTCCCACCGCATGGCGTCACTCCCCGATCAAAAAAGAAAAAGCTTTTCTTTTCTGCAAGAACATCCAAGACCCAAGGCCCACTCAGCGATCAAGGGGCCGGCTACAAAGAGAGCTCACAGGAGGACCCCATGGGAGCAGAACTAGCGGGATCACCTCTCAGTCAGCACACGGCGTTGAAACAAAGCCGCTCTATGCTTTAGACTAAATACCGCTGGCTGAACAGGATCACTTTCTCCCGGGGCTGATCCTCGTCCCACGCAGCCGGTAAACACGAATCAGGCTAATCCCTCGTCAAGTGACCGGCTCGGCTGTACGGCCGTACGGCTGTGTTCCCCCTCAGCCTGCTGAGCACCTTGGGAACCGGCGCCGCTGAACTGTGAACGCACTGCGTAACCGCTCAAGGTCGCGCAGGTTCCCGCAGCCCAGGCCTCCAATCGCGTTCTCACGAGGAACACGGTGACCTCTGCGGTGTACGCAGACATTTCAACATGGCCACATTGTGGTGGAAGGACAACACTAGAAACAGTTCGAAGGTTTGATAGTACACAGTGGGAAATTATTTCTTATGTGTGTTCACGCAGAGGGTTCACTGGGTTCACTTGCACTTCAAATTAGTACTTAGGATTGTGTAGCATCTTATCCTATCTATCTTTGTTGTGTATGGGGAATGGGTTAACCTAGCGATTGTTAGTGCTTGGTACTTGGTTCTATGAACATCCTTACTGTACAGACAACGACATATTGTTTCTTAGCTTGTCTTCTGCCAAAAAGTTCAGAGTGTTCGCAGACGATGTGCTAATTTGTCTCTGTATCTACGGTGAAACAGCCATTGACGCAAATAATGACTCTGCAGTTTATCGTCTATCAGGACCTTGTTCTAAACCTTCAATGGAGAACATTCAAGGCTAAATCAAGGGAACATCTGACCTGTTTGGCTCAGTGGATGTCTGTGATTATGGAGCCGCATAAAACAAGGACACAGTCATCTCGCTCAAGTCCAGGTTTCAAAAAGTCCAAAGATGAAAATTACAGCTCGTCCCTCATCATAATCCCTACATATCGCCTCAAAGGTCTCTCTGAAATCACATTGTTGTTGCCAGTCATACAAATACAGCTTCTGAACACCCGTTAACAATGGAATGTAGCCAATAAGCAGCAGGCTGCATTCTCCTGTCAAGAAATGTGGTTGAATGACGATATAAAGTGGTATAACTTGTTGCAGGTGATTTTTTTGCCTCTGAGCTGCATAACAAAGACACACTTACATCTAAGACTCCAGGATGTGTCACTGCCTCGCATCCTTTATGTTGGCAAGAGTTCAATGCCGGTTATAGCGAGCTAACATGATAACACACTGTTTATAATAGGAAGTACTGCTTCAGAGAACAGCAGGCAGCATGCGTGTCCACACACACACGGACCCACAAGATTTGTAGAACGGATCGACTAACCTTTGAATCCTAAATATCAATAGTCAACACTTGATTCTAAGCGTTTTCAGGTGTCCACTTTGTGTGGTGATGCGGATCAATGCGAGGCAACAGCGGCCCTGATCGGTCGTGGCGAGGGAGAAGGGGTTTTAGTGTGTTAGCGTTGGCACGACCGCGGCTCATTTAGTCCTTCTAGAGTGGGGCTCTGTTGAGCTTACTAGCGCTCGCTACACTGACCTCCGCTGTGGTGGGACACATTCATTCAGCAGGGAGGGCTGGGCCTCTTCCTGGCCTCACCGGCAGAAGCAACTAAGGGATGGTTACGTCCCACCGCGCACTTGGCTAGGAACTCCCCAAATGGACGGACCCTTCGTGCACACACGATGCAAAAACACAAATGCTGCCGAGCTGGTGTGTGTGTGTGTGTGTGTGTGTGTGTGTGTGTGTGTGTGTGTGTGTGTGTGTGTGTGTGTGTGTGTGTGTGTGTGTGTGTGTGTGTGTGTGTGTGTGTGTGTGTGTCACACACTATCACCCACCCATCCAGTACCCACACACCCACCCCTTACAACAACCAAAAATTCCCCCTGGATCGGGTCTGATAATCCATGCTGCATCCCAGAGACCATGTCTGGGTCATACGACGTGTTTTCCCAAGCCTGGGCTCAGGTGTAGGCTAGCATTCCTTCTTAAGCTCGACCTTAACCTGGTATTAGCCGGGCCAGTCTGGGTCAACATAAACCGGGGATAAAAACAAACGTTTGAAAAGCCTACCCGTGTGTTGCTGCCGCAGCTGGATTGATTTCTATCCCGCGCAGAACAATAACAGCACGAACAGACTTAATGGCTAGACCTCAACGAGGAGAAGCCTGTTAGGGACAGAATAACGTTGGGAATCCGGGACCAAGTTGAAAGAGTGAAATAAAGCAACTTATCGAAGACTGATTGAAATGCAACACTAGACAAGACTCAAATAACGAATCGTTTTCTCGCACGTCGTAACGTGACCCGAATAAAAACAACAACAACAACAACAACACGATCTGGGGAGAAAACAACAACAGCGCACCTCGACGCGCGCGTCACACATGGACGCACTTTGAAGCAACAGTGCGAAAGCTTCTCCTGTTTATCGTGCACGCGCTACTCGTTCATTTGTTGTGTGCGTGTGTTTGTTATGGCTATTCGGAAACGCGTGGTTAATTTCAAACGGTTCCAAGACGGATGGGTATTTCTATGGAGGGTGACAGACAACGGTCATATAACTCAATGAATGAGGCGGTACTGGTAGAAATAGCTGAACGATCAGACGTTTTCATTTCCTACGATGGACACGGGGAGGAGGAATTAGAAACAGTTCAACTATAAACGAGTCGGACCAGTGTGGTCACTGCTTTACACTCTGCGTGAAAGTTGCGTCTGAATCGAATTACTTTTAGTACATCTTCAAGAGTACAATTATTAGGCTAGGTTCCTCAACAGCCACAAAACATCAACAATACAAGATAAAGTAAAAGAGAATAAAAAATATAAATATGTAAAAATAATCCGTGAATGGTCAGTTAACTGTTCGAGCTTGTTGGGTCGGTGTGCCTGCGTATCAAACAAGTGGGTAGGATCTCAAAAAGGCGCACATGTGTGGATGATCGCGTTGGCGGATTCAGTGCGCAACCCCGAATCCGACGCGCGTCTTAAGGTCTTACCTATCTCCGAGTTGCAGTAGGCATCCTGCGGGTGCGAGGGGGCGCACGTACAGCCCTCTGTGTAGTGGAGCTGCAGACAGGTGAACACAAACAGCACGCTGAAGAGCTGGGCGTAGATCGACCGCATGGCTGCTGAGACTTAAGCGATTCCCTTTTCGGTCCGAGGAACAGGTTAACCGTGCGCGGAGAGAGAGTACGTCCGAGTGTGTGTGTGCGTGTTGGCCTGTCTGTCAGCGCTGCTCCTGCGATGTCTAAGTGACAGGCTAAGGCGCGCGAGGGTACATATAGGGGCTCCGGGGAAAGGGAACGCCCCCCTCGCCTCTCCACTTCGCCACATCGTAGACGCGGCAGCCAATCACAGAGGCCGATGAGGGCATTAGAGACATAACAACGATGACAGCCTGGAAGGTTACCGATGTGCGTTTTTTTTTCCTTCTTTCTGAAGGGTAACTTATAAAGGACTTGAATATGGTGGTCTGCCGGGAAACGACTTTTTATTATTTCTTTCTTCACAACTCACTTCACAGACTTCAGACAGACCAACGTCTGTCTCTCTCTCTCGCACACACACACACACACACACACACACACACACACACACACACACACACACACACACACACACACACACACACACACACACCCCTTTTCCTGAGTTTAACCCTTTGCATCCATAAAATTATACCACAATGTACGGACAATCATACCTCCTACGATGTGTGTATCAGACCAGGTGTCATGTGATCCAAAGAACCGTTTTCAGATGTCTACAATTCACGGAACCATCAACCAATCACAAGCTTAGCCTTCAGACCCTTGGTTAGACAGTGCCATAACATCATTATTATGATACCATATGAAGCGGTACGATGAATATTGTGACAGAGAAAAACTCCCGGCGCAATAAACAGAATTCCAGCGATTCCTATCTCCGGGGGTCCGGAAGAACATGTCTGTGACCCTGTGTCGAGGATAACACCGTGAACAGGAACACCTGGTAATCATAACCCTGCTTCCATTGATTACAAAAATAAAGCCTGATGAACAGTGGCGTCTGGGCAGATAGTCTTCTTACATTTACATTTACATTCAGGTCAATTAGCAGACGCTTTTATCCAAAGCGACTGACAATAAGAACATTTGTCAGAAGAAGGAGAAACAACATATATATCACTGTCGGTACAGTAAGCATGTTTATAGACCCAAGTGCCAAGCACTAACAATCTCCAGGTCAAGTCATTCCCCGATACAACAAAGATGGCTAGTCTGTGTGGCTTCAGCTTCCATCCTGGGGGTCTGTCTCAACAGATAGGCCAGCTAGGATCCTCTCTCACTCGCTCGGACGCTAGCTATTAGCTTCCTGCTCGTGTCTGTCCTGATGCATCCTGGTCCGATGATTCTGACCGACTCTGTTTCATCGTATTATCGTTGTATTTCGCGGACAGAAACGTGTTGCCGTGAGCGATAAGGACTCGGGTCATGATGTCTCGCTCTGAAAACATGATGACAGAGGAAGGGTTTGGAGTGTGAGTCCTAGTTTAGTGTCTCTCACACACACACACACACACACACACACACACACACACACACACACACACACACACACACACACACACACACACACACACACACACACACACACACACACACACACACACACAGCTCCCTCTGTTCCTGAGTTAAGACACACAGTTCACCAGAGAAGAGGAAACTCGCCTTATCATCCTGACTTAGCATGGGCCCTTCAAACGCATGTGAGGACAAAAGGACCAAATATAGAAAAAAGATTGGACACATGCAACCCCCCGCCCCTGTGCGTGTGTGCGTGTGTGCCAATATATGTGAGTGTGTCTTCATTATTGTGTGTGTTTTTGTGTGTTTGGCCAAAGATTTGTTTGTGTGTGTGTGTGTGTGTGTGTGTGTGTGTTCACATGTGGTGTGTTTGTGTGTGTGTGTATGTGTTTGTTCACGTGTGTGTGTGTTTTTGTTCATATATGTGTGTTCACATTTGTGTCTGTGTGTGTGTGTGTGAGAGAGTGTGTGTGTGTGTGTGTGTGTGTATGTTCATATATGTGTGTGTGTGTGTGTGTGTGTGTTTATGTTCATATATGTGTGTGTTCACATGTGGTGTGTTTGTGTGTGTGTGTATGTGTTTGTTCACGTGTGTGTGTGTGTTTTTGTTCATATATGTGTGTTCACATTTGTGTCTGTGTGTGTGTGTGTGAGAGAGTGTGTGTGTGTGTGTGTGTGTGTATGTTCATATATGTGTGTGTGTGTGTGTGTGTGTGTGTGTGTGTGTGTGTGTGTGTGTGTGTGTGTGTGTGTGTGTGTGAGTGTGTGTGTGAGCCCCCCCCCCCCCCCCCCCCCCCTCCCAGCGATGACACAAAGGGCACCAGCACGATGAGTCACAGGAAATACCTCTGGAGCGACTGACAGGCCGCTGAGCGGACTGAGGCAGGGGTCAGTGCCCGGGAGAGGGGTCTCTGCCCCAGAAAGTCTGGGAGGGGGCCCGCCTACACCCTGACTCACTCTGTGGACCCCCGCTACGGGGGCCTAGCGTTGACCCCCGACCCGGACCCCCAGAACTCATGAGATGGTCCTTAGTTTGTCATGTTGTGGTTTGTTATGCAACAAATGTGTGTGTGTGTGTGTATGTGTGTGCTCGTAGTGTGTCTTCCTCTTTGTGTTTGTTTGTGTGTGTGTCTGTATGTGTGTATGTATTCATATGTGTGTGTGTGTGGTCATATGTGTGCTTCTGTACCTAAGTTTGTGCGTGTGTGTGTGTGTGTGTGTTGATCATAGGTGTGTGTATGTTTGTTTCTTTCCTATTGCCCTGGGGGGGGGGGGCGGCTGGCGTAGACAGTCTCCAATGTGTGTGTGCATGACGTCCAGATAGTATTCTATAAAGGTGTGTGTGTGTGTGTGTGTGTGTGTGTGTGTGTGTGTGTGTGTGTGTGTGTGTGTGTGTGTGTGTGTGTGTGTGTGTGTGTGTGTGTGTGTGTGTGTGTGTGTGTGTGTGTGCACGCGCTGTGAATCAGAATGGAAAACCGAAAGAAAGAGCAACAGGGAGCAGGGTAAGGGGGGGGTCACTTAACTGCGGTTTTCATGTTGTTTACCTTACAAGGTTGTTATGGCAACCCTTCAATTGGAACAAACTGCTGTTTATTGGGACTCTGTTTCCCTGCGTTACATAACGTGTCCTTGTAGTACAACTAACATATTCTATACATGTAAGTATCCTATAAATACTTTATAATATATTTATATATAGTTTACTGCTTACCATGAGCAAATCAGGGCATGTTAATTTATGTTAATTTTGTTTGAAATGATCATCAGTTCGCTCCCATCGGTCGTTATTTTGTGCTTTTATGTTATTTAAATATAAATGATTGGTTCCTGACTCATCTATCAAAGAGACTGTGATGGTGGCTCAAACGTTCCTTCACAGCTCGTTGATTCGTAGAAAAATGATATTTATATAAAATCGCGAACAACAAATGACAAGTATAGCAGCCCTTTGACTTCGAGAATGTCCCAGAGAAGAGGGAAACCCCTGGCAACCAAACTGGACTGTAAACAAAAGGGGGAAGTAGAGAAAGAGTCGTCATCGTCACGGAGACAAAGGAAGTGAAGAGGGGGTCAAATAAGAGAGACAGGAGAAGGCCAAAGAACAGTCCTGTGGGAAGCTAGGCCCATGGTAACAGGCTCGTAACTTCATGTTTATAATACTATTATGTTTGTCTTCATGCACGATGTATGTGTGATCTGCTAAAGCATTTCATTAGCCTCATAATATAATTGCCTAAGTCACATTTTGTATTTAGCGTCAAACATGCCGAAGTCAAATAGATGTCTTAAGCAGATAGTGTTTATGGAATGTTAAAAGCACCCTGATTGGCTTCGGATATATATAATGAGGCACAGGAGCACACATCAGCATTAGGAGACCAGAGTTAGGTTAGATATCACAATCCCGCCAACATAAAATGCAAATTCAAAGCCTGCTCAACCTTGACTGAGCGCCTTGCTACTGTGCCCTACGACATGACCCGTTACAGTTTGATTCACGTAATGGGTCACTAATCTCTACCGTCATTGACCTGTGCTGCTGTCCTTACCACTGAGGTGCCAATGACATCGTGAACAGTCATGCTGTTACAAGGCTGCTCCAGCCAGTGTCTGATGTCGGTCTGTGTTAACCGAAAAACCCCATAACAGGAAGGACAAACGCAACCATGACCTTTGATCTCTCAGTGGGTTATCCCCTACCGCAAAGACACACGCAGACAGACACGTACAGACACAGACACAAACACATACAGACACACACGCAAAGAGACACATACAGACACAAGTCACGTTTCCATCTAAAAGGTGAAGCAAATCTTTAGAAAGTTCGCAAAAAAGAAATTTGAATTAGGTGCGTTTCCATCAAGTGGTTTGAACGGAAAGCTACACACATTCAGGGCTTGTCATATCCTTTTGATAACATGCTCTCTCTTAGATCCTGATGTAATGGAATTGCGTTGTTTTCGATCTAAAATAGCTGGAATGTTTTTTTCTTCGATGAGAGCAAGGAAAAGTTTTACCTCTTCAGCGATCCACATGTAGCCTATCTATTATTCACATTGGCCATCTGTTCCATGGACGTACTTAAAGGATACATTGTACATATTTATAATTCGAAATTCTTTGCAGCCTTTATGCCACAGATACTCTAGGGTCGATAGCATATAACCGCGTTTTCTGCGTTTTGAAGGCTGAACAGACAATTTGACTGGAATTACTTAGTAGGTGTCCATGTATCAGGGATTAATGGACATGGTATAATTAAAGGATATACAAACATAGACCTCCTATATCATATATATATATATATATGATATAGGATTTCTGTACACAAACGCTTACAAATATTATATTGACGCTACAAGTTGATGTCGGCAGGGTTGCCATGGCCGGTTGTTATGCGGAAATCGGAAAGACGTTGTCAGTCCTGTGTGCTCAATGTTTTCTACGTCACAGCTGTTTCGAAATTGAGTTTCCCATTTTCCGCATTTACTCTCTTTCGCATAAGTCAAAAACCACCTCAAGCGAGCGGAAAAACTTTTTGGCGAATTAGAGGATTTTTAATGCGAATTTTGGAGTTCCATCACCGTTTACTGATTCAATACTTCAAAATTTGCATAAAATCACGGGGATGGAAACGCAGACACAGACACAGACAATACAATCCGTTCACAATGTCGCACACAACCCCGAGCCTGAGGTGACTTCTTTCGTACTGGTTGTTCTGGTCTGGTTGGTTGACAAGATGTTACGCAAACACACCCTTTCTCTTTTTCTCTTGTAGACAACACACATGACATACACACACACACACACACACACACACACACACACACACACACACACACACACACACACACACACACACACACACACACACACACACACACACACTACAGTATGACGGAACAGCCCAAGGATTTCCTCCGCGGTCCAAACCGGACCGCGCCACTCTCACCCCAGACACGGGGTCCGTCCCGCTCTGCTGAGCTCGGCATATTTGGGGGTTTTATGTCGGCAGAGGGGGGGTCAGAAAACCCCCACAAAACCCCCCACAAAATGACTAGGTTGAGCTCGGAGAGCGGGAGACACGGGGAACACTGGAAAGAGCCCAGATACGTGACGGCCTCGGAAAAGAGTGGGCAGGAATTCCTCAGGGCTGAGGGAATGCCTCAGGGGGAGTCGGAGTAATGACTCCTTAAGGTTGGCTCTGGTCACATGCCGAGATGGGTTACTTATTGACCAGGTTCTGGGCCGCGCTCGGGTCCAAGCCGACTCCCCCCTCGCCCTCGGTGGCTCTTGAGCGTGGGGTCCTCTGCGTGACGAGGAGGGAGGGTAAGACGTGATTCCTCCTGTGGTTCTCTCCCAGTTCTCTGCTGGTTCTTTCCTGGTTCTCTCCTGTGGTTCTCTCCCAGTTCTCTCCTGGTTCTTTCCCGGTTCTCTCCTGTGGTTCTCTCCTAGTTCTCTCCTGGTTCTTTCCCGGTTCTCTCCTGTGGTTCTCTCCTAGTTCTCTGCTGGTTCTTTCCCGGTTCTCTCCTGTGGTTCTCTCCCGGTTCTCTCCCTGTTCCCTCCCGGTTCTCTCCCAGCTCAGCCTTGACTAAGAGCCTTGCTACTGTGCCCTGCAACATGACCCGGTAGGGTTAGATTCACGTAATGGTTCACTCATTCCTAGTCATGAACCTGTGCTGCTGTGGTTCTCTCCTGGTTCTCTCCTGTGGTTCTCTCCTGGTTCTCTCCCGGTTCTCTCCCGGTTCTCTCCCGGTTCTCTCCTGGTTCTCGCCCTGTTCTCTCCCGGATCTTTCATGGTTCTCCTGGTGTTCTGCTGTGGTTTTCCTTAAGGCATTCCTGTTCCTCTCCCGGTTCTCCTGGTGTTCTGCTGTGGTTCTCTCCCTATTATCTCCCGGTTCTCCAGGTGTTGACGGTCAACTGAAACGAAACAATTTGTGGTTTCGCAGAAATGACCAGGAAGAGTGTGTGCGTGTGTGTGTGTGTGTGTGTTTGAGAGAGCACTTGTGTGTATTTGTGTGCGGAGAGCGGTGATTGGCTGTGTGTGTGTGTGTGGGTGTACATGTGTGTGTGTGTGTGTGTGTGTGTGTGTGTGTGTGTGTGTGTGTGTGTGTGTGTGTGTGTGTGTGTGTGTGTGTGTGTGTGTGTGTGTGTGCTCAGGGCGGAGGACCCAGCAGATTCCAGGATGTGTGTGTGGCGTGGACGGTTAAATTTAGGCGGCCATGTCATGCTGTAGGAATAACCCCCCTTTCTCCCTTCTCCTCCCCTTCCCTCCGCCTTGGAACGGGTGCTATTGTAGCGGACGCCGTTCGCTCCCGGACATGTGACCACCCCGCTCCTCGTCCGGGGTTATGAGTCACGTTCTGTTTTCTCGACATTCCTGAGGAAGGAATAATTTCTGCGGTGTGGAGGAATGTCGAGGATTTGTAGGTAGCGGCCGACCGCTGAATAAATCTTCCGTGCTGAAGTTTATCCGTGTGGCCGTTAAACACATACGTCACCCCACCGTAATTCACCTTTAACTAACGTTTTCCCTCCTTTTATTTGCATTGTATATTAGGAAAAGATGAGACCTAGACTCTGCATAGCTTCCCCCCTCCCCCCCCCCACACACCCCTCTTATACACTTATTCTGTGTTGTACGTCCTGGCACTTAAAGTACACACTTATTGTATGTTGTACGTCCTGGCACTTAACAATAGTACTTAGCATGGTGTCGCATCTTATCCTAGTGATCTTTGTTGTACACAAGGAATGGGATAACCTAGTGATTGTTAGTGCTGTATTCATATGTGCGTAGCGATATGTTGTTGTTCCTCCTTCTCCTGACATATGCACACACTGTAAGTCCCTTTCGATAAAAGCGTCTGCCAAATGCCCTTAATGTAAATGTGAATATAATCAGTATTTTTTCAGGACCTTATCATCCTGACTCAACATGCGCCCTTCAAGCGCATGTGATGAGAAAAGGACCAAATATAGAAAAAAGATTGGAAACAAACACACCCCCGCCCTGTGTGTGTGTGTGTGTGTGTGTGTGTGTGTGTGTGTGTGTGTGTGTGTGTGTGTGTGTGTGTGTGTGTGTGTGTGTGTGTGTGTGTGTGTGTGTGTGTGTGTTGTTCATGGCTCCTCACTCCTCTCCATAAGAGCCTCGAGGTCTCCGATGAAGACGAGGGCGTTGTCATAGCGCCGGACCACAGCTGACCCTTATTAACCGGATAGAACGCACCGCGGGGAGCCTTGTCCCACGTCCAGCTTTTACGGCCGGAATCCCCCCTCGGCCCGAGACCAGAGACGCTACACTAACATTTACTCAGAGAGCAGAACTTATTTCTCTGGAGCTGGAAAAAAAAAACGCTGCGGTGGGTTGTTGACCCAGCCTGAAATAACAAGACAACACGGGTTCCCCGTCGCGTTTGTGTTGCGTTGTGTGTCTGAGGCGCGTATCTGAAGCTCGTCTCCAATGCGCCCACGTTCAGGGACGGCATGTGGCTCCGGAGGTTGAGCGGGTTGTGCTGGTGACCGCGACGTCGCTAGTTCGATCCCCCGGTTCATCCTGGCTGTGGAGGCGTCGAGGTGTGCCTGAGCAATCGTCTCCCGACGAGCTGGCTGCTTCCTTACATGGCTGACACCCCCATCGGTGTGTCTGAAGGTGTGCATGAATGGGTGAATGTCGGGCACTATTGTAAAGCGCTTTGGATAAAAGCGCTACATAGATGCAGACCATCTACCCTCTGCTTTTATCGGGTGTTGTCTTTGTCGGTTTGTCGGACGTTCATGCAGTGCAGCCGTGCCGTCACTCTCCTCGTCGTGCGAGAGCGAGACGTCCATGTTTCATTGCAGGAATTTTATTTTAAAGTAGCTGGAAGCGGCCTGATTCATTAGCTTGGTTTTGAAGCCATTGGTCTCAAGAGAGAGGGGGAACTTCCAGTCGAGTTAGGAGGAGAACAGTGAAGGACGAATGGGTTTACATCATGAACCAGACAACGGTTTGGCCGTGGTTAGAGATCGAAGGAGCAGGTTGTTGTGAAACGGAGCTCAGCTGGGGTTTTTATAGGGCCATATATTCCGAAGTTCTCCCCACGGGGAAAATAGAGTACTCATAAATCTATCTGGGCTATATAATATTATTATATGAATTAAAATGTCCTTGATGAAGGGCTGCATGGATACTGAAGTCTGATGTATTTTTCTGAATGACGTGAAAGTTTTAATTTTAAGGACTGTTTATATAAGATTTTGTCACCGTAATTGGACAGGCGTTTTCTCTGGCCTCGTCTACAGCGCTTGTCGAACCAGCGTGTCGTAAAAGCTAAAGAGTTAAAATGCTGTTAAAAGGCTGTTTTTAAATGCTCCGTGAAGAAGCGGGGTCAAGACTTTGTGTGAAAACCCTGTGTTAAAACGCTGTGTTAAAATGCTGTGTTTCAAAGCTGTGCTAAAAGGCCGTTAAAACGCTGGGTTAAAACGTTGTGTTAAAACGCTGTGTTAAAATGCTGTGTTTCAAAGCTGTGCTAAAAGGCTGTTAAAACGCTGGGTTAAAAGGCTCTGTTAAAAGCTTGTGTTAAAACCCTGGGTTAAAACCTTGCGTTTAAACTCTAGGTAAAATGCTGGGTATCAAAGCCATGTCAAAATGCTGGGTTAAACGCTGGGTTACAAGGCTCGGTTACGTCACGTCCCAGCATGCAGTGGTCTGGCCGTTCCACCACTCCATGTACAGGCCAGGGTGTGCCCAATCACATCCAGCTGTTCCAAAACATTCCCTTCTCCTTGAAGTTCCCCTTTCCTTCCTCAGTCACTCCTCCCTTTCCTCCCTCCATTCCTCCCGTCCGACTCCCTCGCCCGTCCCGTCTCTTTCCCTTCAGTGGCCTAATTAGAACCAGCACTGGGCCAGGACAGTCAGGCGTTTCTCAGAACCCTTCTGTTAACAATGTGCTGACTGCCGCGGCTGAAACACCTGTTCACCGTCTCAGTTTGGATCGCTGTCAAGAAAAACGCAAGTTATGAATGGAACCGCGGTTCTGGGATGAGTGCCAGAGGTCAGAAGGAATGAAACAGATAAAATGACCGGACTTGAGAGACATTGTTCTTAAATTGGCCCTTCCACAATGGACTAGAACTAGAGATTATCCTTACAGTTATGTTACAGTTGAAGTTTATGTTACACTTATATTATGTTATAGTTTCCATGTATTTAACGAAAGCCTTTCCCTGTTCCTGCTTTATTCTGTAGACATTTCTCTAACCAAAGCATTGTCACAGTCCAATGTATATCAATGTGTTGTGTGTTATATATCCCCATGTTTCACAAATTCCTAATAAAGTGAGTTGAGGTCAACCCTCAAATACAAACCCAGGACTTACTAGCCTAGCCTGTGAACTTATTTTTTTAACTAATACATAACCTACTGGGTAGCTCTCCCTGATTCCTTGTCTCCCACGGGCTCTGGAGCAATGCTTCTGCTTGCGAACCCATTCTAGCTAGATGCTGCTCTATTCTATGCTAACTATTAGGGATGGGCGTGAGGAATCGATTACTCGAGTACTCCTTGTTACAAATGAACTCGGTTGGTGGACAGGCAAACTCGAGTTTGCATATACACACACAGAAAAGTTTTCTGAAGCAAATGTATGCATTTTCTGTGTAGCGCCACTGGCGTGTGCCGTGTGCACAAAGCAAATCAAATGTATCAAATTTCTGTGTGGCGCGTGCCGTGCCGTGTGCACAATGCCAGAATTAAAAAAAGTTAAGAGATGGCGGTTAAAGCAAAGCACAGCGAAGTATTGAAATAGTTTACAAAAATAGGAGATCATAAGGTGAAATACAAGTACTATGCAGCAACATATGCTCCTGAAACACAACGGTGAGTTCGGGAAAGCAGACCCGCAGTAAGTGTGTCGGCTATTTTCACCGCCGCAAGACACAGCTGTAATCCTGGCCGTGTCGAGAAGATCACAACGCTGAGTATTTTTTAGTTAATTTGCTGCCGTTTTATTTGCAGCTTTAAATTATTTGCAATGGTTAGGCTACTTGTTTCTTTTTTTTTTTTTATTACTTTTACAGGCCTTTGTTCGACGTGATTTAAATTGTGGGACGCATATTTATTTTTGTAAGGAAAACGTGTTTTGAACGTTAAAATAAAGAATGAATACTCTGATAACTCTGACTGTTTTAATTCTGAATAAGCATTCCATGTTTGGTTGGTAATATTGCCGTTCATCGTTAGGCCTATTCCTGCTGCAGATGCGTTGCATTCTAAAAATAGATTAGATAAAACAAGTACTCGATTGATCCTCGAGGAATTCATTCGATCACTCGAGTTCGGAATTTACTACTCGTGACCATCCCAACTAACTATAGAGTTAGCTAGCTAGCTACAGCTCTGAGGTTGCTTAGAGGGCTATAGAGTTAGCTGACCATAGCGCTGTGGTTGCTCAGGGCAACCAAACAGCATCTGCATTTTTGTATCGGATGATTCCCATGTACAGCATATATTTTCTTTAGTTTGGTTCTAATTTAAACTTTGGTGCAACAATATCAACTTGTGGGCATTTCGTCTCGCTGATTACTCGGGTTGGATGACAGCGGTCCTCATGGTTCACGAGACTGTACTCCTCGGTATGAGGCAACATCACATGCATGCTAACCCCCTTTTTTCCCAAGAAGATATTATTGTTAACCCATGGAAAAAGAGGAAGAATACAAAAAAAATCCTCATCCAAATTTTCCTTTAGTCTAAGAAAAACGCTGATGGCTTTCGCAGGTCGACCCCCGGCTGGTGGGCTGCGCTTGATTTAGGAGCTAAAGAATAACGTGAGGTTCACGACCCCATCGGTAGGAATAGTACTGGAACGTCGACATCTCGTTGGAACGCTGTCTTACGGTACGCTTAAATATAGCCTGCGTTCAGTAGTATAAGTAAGTGGAACGCTACTTATTTGACGCTAGCACAAAGTCAGCTTTGTTCTGTGGACGTTAGCGCTCTATATGGTTATGATGATAAAATAATAATATAGTAACAAAACCACAAATTGTTATTTTACCCCACTGCAGCTTTTAGGGTCAGCAATTGTCAAAATCCAACCGCCATTTTTCTAACGTGAAACAACCCAACACAATACTTTTTTGAGCTGATCAAATTAAGTCTTTATTTACTTTCCTTTGGTTTATCCAAATCCAAGAAGTGCGAACAACACACAAACTATTCTGAAAGTGCAAGCAAACCTCTAGTGTACATGACTGTTGAATCAACCTATTACTGAGGTTAATAATAGCGACATTCATACTGCTCATTGTTTTGTTCAGGCTAGTTACGTGAAAGCCAAACCAGTCTGGTCAGTGAGAAAAAATGGCCAGCAGGTGTTCAGCCTTCCACCTGACGCGTTTCCCGCCCCCGTTTACGTCAATAACCGAAAACTTCCATTGTGGAAACTTCCATTTCCTCGGATCAGGCGCTTCACAGCTTTGGCCCTCATGGAAACACCAGAAGCAATCGGAGATGAAAGACAGATGAATCCACAATTCCACAGGAATAATTATCAAAGCCATTAGCGAGCTGGGGCAGGACATGATGCTCCTTGGAATGGTTGGTTTTGTGGTGTGTGTGTGTGTGTGTGTGTGTGTGTGTGTGTGTGTGTGTGTGTGTGTGTGTGTGTGTGTGTGTGTGTGTGTGTGTGTGTGTGTGTGTGTGTGTGTGTGTGTGTGTGTGTGTGTGTGTGTGTGTGTGTGTGTGCGTGGAGGCAGGTCTTTGAACTGTGTGCGTCATGCTTTAACACTTCAAGGCTCTTGGCATTGGATGAGTTTGTGTTATTTACTAGGATACTTTTCCAGTCATCTTGATAAGCATCAGGGCAGTTAGGCCGGCTAAACTAAATGATCGGGGGGGCCGTGGCGGTTTGGCATTGTAGCTGACTGAAAAATATATCTTAAACGAACATTAATACTCAATGTAGTTCATTTAGTAATCATACATTTTTCGAGGTACTTTACAGTATTATTCAGCACATTGTACTATACAGTACGGGCCTCTACCTGTGTCCACGCAGGTCCTGAGCTCGTTACCTAACACATGGTACTCCCTCTCTACTAAGGAAAAACTGAAATCGGCCCCCGGCCCGGACAGGACAGCCCCCCGCCCCCACCAGCGGCCCCTGGCCTCACGTCTCTCTCCAGGGGCCCACAGCTCTCCTCCGTCTGCCTGTGTAGCTTACGTCTGCGTGTGCGGTGGTGGAGCCGTCTGAACGGCCTTGTGTGTCGGGGACCTCGGCTGCACTCGCCCACCACCAGCACTGGAACACTGCCTCTCTCCGCCGGCCTCTTGACGTGGGAGGCTGGAAGGGGTCATCGTAAAAATAACGAGGAGGCCGTAAACGTAGGACGCATGCACCACATGTTCCGGCGGGACATTTGATGTGCCGTTTTTTACCGCGTCGCGGAACGTGACACGCTTTGCGCGAGAACCGGAGACGTGGTCGCGCACGTCGAGTCGGGGTCTCCGCCGACGTTTATCAAGATAAGGAACGCCACGCTCGACGCTTGGCCTTGCATCGACTGACTGTCTCTCATATCTCTTGTGGGGTGTTTGACCACGGACATCTTGAAGTTGTATAAAAGTGTATAAAAGGTGGCACTAATGAAACTAATTGCATTGCGGCATTCGCATAAGACAGCGTTTTGGCTTTCACCCCTTTAAAGGTAATACATTATACCACCAGGTGTGACTGTGATTAGCCATCACAAGCCTTTTCGAAAATCTGCTTCTTCTGACGTCACAAGTGGGCGTGTCCACCTAGATGTGTGCCGGATAGATCAGTCTACCGTCCTACCCAGTGCACGGAGTAAACGTTGCTCATCTATCCTTTATAAATCTAGGTGGACACTTGTGATGTCAGAAGAGGCCGATTTTCAGAACGGCTTGTAATGGCTAATCCCACTCACACCTGGTGGTATAATATGTCACCTTTAATGCACTGGAAACGTCGAGTAGACACACTGCACAGAAGCACTGAAACAGGGAGGTGGCGTGAGATGAAGCGTGACTCGTTGGGTTGAGTTGACTTTCAGTTTGACTCATCCTCGGCCTTGCTTTCCTTATCACAGGAGCAAGGTCCTTGACGCAATAGAGAACACTTTGGTGCAACTTTCATGCACGAGTCCCACACACTCCATATATGTCTGCAACGGGCAGCATGACGGCATCACTGGGCGGGAAGAACGAGCAAGTTCTGGTTGTGGTGGTGGTGGTGGGGGGAGGGGGGGTGGGGAGGTTGTTGGTCTTGCGGTGACGATAACAAAGAAGGAATGTCTCGCTGAGGTGTTTCAAGTCTGGGATGGGGGCGTGGGGCGGGGGGTGAGTCAGCCTGAATGATCCTATTGTGTGACGCTGCATGGCTAGCATAATGCTCCGTGCCACGGCGGCCGCGGCCGCGACAAGGGTGGCGGCGGCGGGCTTCCCCGAAGTATTCCCTACGATGTCGCCCCCCCCCACACCTCACCCCATCCACCCGCCCGGGAACGCCCACCCCGTAAATCGGCCCCAGACTTTGTTATGGAATGAAAAATAAAAAATCTGCCGCCGTCTAAATGAGCTTCGTCTGTCTGGTGAGTTTTCTTTCCCACTTAATGTCTTTACCAGGCCGATGGAAACAAAGAGCCCAACGGTGTTTAAATAAGAAAACCTTATAACCGTAAAACACTGCCGATGAAACACAAGCCGGGGACGAGAACGCCCCCTCGTCCGAGAAGGCCCGTTGTCACAGCCTCCAGCCGGTTCTCCCCCAACACAGGCGGGAACAGTTTTTCTCCCTCGTGAAACAGCCTCATAAATGAACGCCAACGACCGTAATGCGGCGACACGTTTAAAGCCGCGTAAAAAACTCAACTCGCTCTCGTCCGACGGAATATTCCGAAAAAAACATCTGCTCCTCTGAACAGAACAGCTTCCCTGCAATGGAGTTCTTTCCTAGTGTCTGGGAAACTAAGACCAGACGAAGACCAGAGGGTCCAGCACCCACGGCGTAGTGGAAAATGTAGTCTTGTCTGCGCCCTTGAAATGTCCACATATCCCGTTTCTTGCAAAGGAACAGACATTGATTCTTGGGAATGTTTCTGTTGATGCCACGTTTTCAACCGCCCAAAATGTCTCTTAACTTTAGGGGTCTCTCATCATCAAGGGAGAGCCCTGTCAATTTAACGTCCATTCAACTGTCAAGTTATCCAAATGAAGTCACTCTTCAAACATCTCTTGAGAATGATCCTGATTTCTGTGGTTATGTAAATCTCCAGTATTTCCTCCCATGGGACTGGGAATGTATTGATCTCCAATATGAGTCATTGGTGGGTCTTAGATCAATACAGGCTTGGAGAGTGAGGGAATGTCTGGTGTCTGGGCAGACGTTACTTTTATTATTATTCCCGGTGTTCCCCGACCTGCTTCGGGACGTCAGAGGGTGGGGTCTCCTGAGGTGCGTCTGTGATCACGCGGGTGTCTGCCATCGTGCCTGGTGGAAATGTCTTGTAGTAAAATCTGGAACAGAATCTGGTGGGTTTTCTCTCTCTCTCTCTCTCTCTCTCTCTCACTCACTCACTCACTCACTTTCTCTCTCTCCTTGTCTCTCTGTCCCTCTCTCTCTCTGTCCCCCTCTCTCTCTCTCTGCCGCTCTCTCTCTACCTCTCTTTCTACCCCTCGCTCTACCTACCTTTACCCCTCTCTCTCTCTCTCTCTCTCTCTCTCTCTCTCTCTCTCTCTCTCTCTCTCTCTTTCTCTCTCGAGATGGACGCTTACTATTTCTTCTCAGACACCCGCTAGGTTCAAGGCGTTCCCATTGGTTTTCCTTACTGTGAAAGTCCCTCTTTTATTTTACTTTCCGATCTTTTACGGCCTTCGGGCGTTAAAGGAACAGTCAAGGGACTGGTTATCAAAGGGGGGGTTGTTCAAAACGATGTTGGTGTGACAACATCACAATAAAAACACTGCTGTCAGTTTCTTAGTTGAACAGTAGCGCCTGTAGCGTCAGAGTTAGCTACTCCTGAGTTTAGCTTAGTGTCACTGAAAGAGTTCAGCTGAGAGTCAGTTACCTACTCATGAGTTTAGCTTAATGTCAGATTTAGCTACTCAGGAGTTAAGCTCAGTGTCACTCATTGCTACTCCTGAGTTCAGCTCAGTGTCAGAGTTAGCTTCTCCTGAGTTTAGCTTAGTGTCACTCATTGCAACTCCTGAGTTCAGCTTAGGGACTGAGTGAGCTGCTCCTGAGTTTAGCTTAGAGCCAGAGTTTATCTTCTCCTGTCATGTCCCCCGTCAGTGCTTGGTGTCTGAGTTGTGTGTGCTGGTTTGCTGGTCGTCTTCCAAGCTCAGAGCTAGCCGCAGCTAATTTAACTGGATTGATGAACTGATTGCCTTGGAAAAAAAAAGGTTTAAAGTGTGGAAAGTCCCGAGAAACACAGCGGAAGAGATTTAGATCTCTGGATAGAGTTATGGTACAGTACCCTTTGAGAAGCCAAGATCTCTTGGCTTGAACAAGATAAGAGGGTCATTCATCTGAAACTCATTACTGTCGCTTATTATCAAATGTATCCAAGAGTCATTTTCTGAGTTCATCAGTACAGAAGGAAGTGTGGTTCATTGTCCTGTGTGCAGACCTGTTTCTATATTTAACCCGCTTGACTGCAATTCACTTGTATAAACAATGGGGGCGTTTTTGAAGTCATTTGTTAGCATTACGAGCTCTTCAGTGACATAATCTTTGAGGAACTAAAAGCCGGCGGTCTGTGTCTATGTTATATCAGCCCAGCCCATAAAGCTGTGGTCTTCCACCCGGTTCCCAGAACCTTCCATTCTTCTCTTGTAGAACGAACCAGAATTCTTGGCGATCTACGTCAGGGATGTTTGAGAGCACCGGGTTCGATGCCGTGGCGTGGGGACACATGTGTGGTGTTAGCGATCAATTTTAGAATCACGGCAAACCCAAGGAAAATGTATTTATTTCTTTCAATTCCTACCTGAAGGACTGTATGGACGTCATGAACGCTGACAACTGATTTCTGTCTGTTTAGATGTTAACTGTAAACGTTTTGCAGGAATTGGAATTGACACCCATTGTGTGGCTGCATTCCTGACGTCAATAAGGCATTTTACTAGACTGGTGTCATGTCACAAAACATGTTTTCGTTTCCTTGTTGTGTTTTGACTATAATAAAAAGTGTTGAAACTAATCTGCCCCAAACCTAAATCCATCTGGCTTAAACCCTTTTGTTTGGTTATCTTTTGAGTTGCAATATGTTATCAATCACATAATCAATCCCATCAACACTTTTCATCCTCTATGAAGAATAACAATGAGGATGATGATGACGATGATGATGATGAGAAAGTGTGAATGGTGTGATTGGTGATTAATCGAGACGTCTTGTGTCTTGTTTGTCCGCAGGGGACCACACCCACTCTTCCTACGGTGGTCAAGATGGGACATGCTTACGCTGGCATGGGCAAGGTGAGACCCCATAAACACACCCTGTACACGTACGCACACACACAGGCACACACCACACACACACACACACAAACAAATATGTCCATAGGCTTCACACTCACACAGAAATATTCCCAGCATAAACACACAGGAACAAACACACAAACACACACACACTTTACGCATACCAACCGACTCACATTTCTCACAAGCAAACATTGACCAATCCACCCACATTCAACCGAACAAATACACACTCTGTCTCTGTCTCTGTCTCTGTCTCTCTCTCTGTCTCTCTGTCTGTCTCTCTGTCTCTCTCTCTCTCTCTCTCTCTCTCTCTCTCTCTCTCTCTCTCTCTCTCTCTCTCTCTCTCTCTCTCTCTCTCTCTCTCTCTCTCTCTCTCTCTCTCTCTCTCCCCCCCCCTTTTCCATGTGTCTCTCTCTCTTTCTCTGTCCACCTCTACCTCTTTGCCCCTCTCTCTCGCTCTCTCTGTCTCTCTCTCTGTCTTTCTCTCTCACATACACACACTCATGCAACGCAAACAAACATACATACATACATACACATTCTTGAATCACAGCCAAAATGTTCTTACAATTTGTTAAGGTCAGTGAATATTGAATGTTCTGCTTCGGGTGGCTGTCAATGCTGGTCACAGAAAGTCCTTCCTTAGGTCAGATGATCCACTGAAGGTGGGGTTTGATCCAGCATGAAGGCTAGTCGGGGGTGTAATGTAAGCACTATTATTAGGTAGTGACTTCGCACACTTTCATCAAGGGTGTCTCAAAGGGAATGAGAATACATGTTTAGCTCCGGAGGTAGAGCGGGTCGGCTGGTTACCGGAAGGTTGCTAGTTCGATCCCCGGCTCCTCCTAGCTAGAGTGTCGAGGTGTCCCTTAGCAAGACACCTAGCTCTAACTGCTCCCGACAAGCTGGCTGTCGCCCTGCGTGGTTGACTCCGCCGTCCATGTGTGAATGTGTGTAAGGACCTTTGTAAGTCGTTTTGGATAAAAGCGTCTGCTCTACACCCTAAATGTAAATGTCCGACTCCTTTCTGAGGGGTGCCTATAAATCGAGCATATTGACGTCTGGGGAATCGAACCCAGTACATTTTGTCCGGTTTGAGCGCGACCCCACTAGCCGCTGGTACCCCCTTCCTGCCCTCCTCAGTCAGGCAGCATTCCCATTCCCGGAGCAGACTCCCTCCCTGCTCCCACAGTTCACAGCGGAGCACCAAGACCCTTTCTTCTGGAAGCCGCGGCAAACAAATGGCCGCCTCCTACATTCTCACTCCTCTGCGAGGTCAGGGGAGTCAAGCGAGGAGATGCCCCCTCCCCCCCCCCCACCTCCCCCACCACACACACACACACACACACACCAGCACTCCGAAGGCCTGCATCATGTCTGTACTTACAGGAAACCCCTGGCACAGACAGAAAGAAACAGACAGACGGACAGAAAGGCGGGAATGGGTAGACCTATAGGAAGTGCCCCCCCCCCCCCCCCCCCCCTGACTGTGGAATGTGAGGATGTGCGTAACACGTGGGAGACGGAGTTGGGGGAGAGAGCGAGAGCGTGAGAGAGATTAAGATGGAGGGACAGGAAGTGAGAAGCGTGGACATGCTTAGAGAGACAAGGAGAACATTCTTGGTGCGTTAGTCAGAGATGAGAGAGAGAGGTGAAACAATATGTTTTATCATCCGCCGTACCTTCTGTTGGACGTATGGTGTACGTCCTGGCACTTAATGTACGCACTTATGTATGTTGTACGTCCTTGCACTTAAAAATAGTACTTAGCATCGTGTAGCGTCTTATCCTAGCTATCTTCGTTGCATACGGGGAATGGGTTAACCTAGCGGTTGTTAGCACTTGTTTCTATGAACCTCCTTACTGTACCGAAAGCGATATATTGCTGTTTTTCTTTCATCTGACAAATGGACTTATTCTAAGTCGCTCTGGATGAAAGCGTCTGCTTGATGCCCTGCATGTAAATGTTGTTTGTGTTCGAGGCCAGGTTTCGGTACCACACAGCTGTGCCGTTGCGGTTGATTAAGAGAACACCGTCACACCGTCACACTTCACACGCTTCCATGCGACCACGTCCGTGATGGATGAGGCCGGAACAGGGAGGAGGAGATAAGCGAACCCCCCCCCCGGGGTGTGCACCTCAAGGCCCATCCACAGCGCCTCACATGTATTACATCACAAGTACAACGCAATGAAACCCAATCATAACGCTTTTGTTATCTTGAAGTCGTTCCCGAAGAAAAGGCCCATCTGGAACCACTCCCACCACCCGATGTTATTTATAATAAACGATGACTCTGGGAATAATAATAATAATAACACCATGAAACCGTACTCCATTGTGTGTGCGCGCTCCAACCGTTTTTTTTTCTTTCCTCATCTTCGTAAATCGCCTTTACTGCATCATCACCTCACGGCCGCACCTCATTGGCTGTCGGGGGTGTTGCGTAACACCTCGGATGGCGCCGCGTGTTAGCACCCGCGCGTCGCTAGGTCTCGCCCACACAGCCGCGGTGCTGCCCTCGGGGTGTCGGCTGGTGGCGTGCGGGGACAGGGTGTGAATTGTACACGCTCCGTGCTAAATACCTCCCTCCGACGGGGCTGTGACCTGTCATCGGTCGTTCCCGCACTCCGAACTTTGGTTTATCTTTATTTCCGCGAGCGAGCGGATCGTAAAATTGCCGTCAGTGACGGAGTGGCCTGGCCGAGTCACTGAACGACTCCGAGCTGTTTATATGAGACCTCTCCGGCCTGTTTAGTCTGTGGTT